>NC_091156.1:17521750-17781967 GCF_040958095.1 Procambarus clarkii
CATTAAATCCTTACAATTCAAAACAACTTCAAAATGTATTCATACTGCAGTTATAAAATATGTTTTCTGAACAAAATTATAACTATGAGATAAATGTCAATCAGGACATTACATTAACATGAAAAACTCATTAAGAAAACCGATGCTTTAAGTGTACTCTTCTTATATTTTATTGACAAGCAGCTTTCAGCATTTTATACAAAAATAAAGACAATAATACTATAACCAAGATACAGCATACCATTTGTCAACAACATATGCCTTCAAACCGATGCTTTGGGTAGCACAAGTTGCAGTGACGTAGAAGTGGGACTTAGACCTATGGTGAGTGGGGTGTGAGTAGGCTGGTTGGCAAGAGAGCCAAGAAGCCAGCCTTGGCTAACAGCTAGCCACTTTGCCTGCCTGCCTGTCTCTCTCCTATTCCTGAAATGACCAAATTTAATGGTCATTTGTAATATTTAAATTGTCTTACTAATTACAACAAGTTGCTAGCACAAAATAAGAATTATTGTCACTTTCTAATGGGTCAGTAAGTCACTGGACTAATATATCAATAAAGATGGAAACAAGATAAATTAAGAATTAATGAAATAGATAACTAGAGGGAAATAGTTCAAGTGCCATTTGACTGTAAATCCAATTAGTAAACCAAACATATGAATAAAATACTGTACTTATCATCATCATCCACCTGCTACAAGCTTTTAGCATAATGTACATGACTAATACAAATACAATTTTCAAGAGAAAATATATTCAGAAGCTACTTCTAAAAGTGCTTTCAGGAAGGCAAAAGGTATCACATGGCAAAGCTCATACTGTAAATGTGGTCTAAGTATCTTAATCATGCATAATAATTTTATATTAGTCTTAAAACACAAAGCATTACATGCTGAAAAGAATATTACAATTCAGAGGAAATATATATCATACTATAATTCTTAATTTTGTCCTTATGATTTGCAATATATTTTATGCTGCCAAGACAAAATTTTATATTCAGGACAACATGGTCAAATTGCATCTTATAATAATAATAATATCATTTAATTTCTGTAAGAGAATGGAATGAATATGTGGAATCCATGTTTTACAAATTTCTAAGAAGAAACATATGACAGAATCTGAATATCATTCATCCAGGAAGGTTATCTAGGGTTAACGAAGATTATCAATATAGGTAGTACAGAATAGCACACGAGAACTACAAATTCAAAATCATCTCCCTGTATGTGAATCCTGTAAGCCAACGTAATGACTGTAAAACTCCTGTAATCAGACAACACTCGGAAAATTGACAGGTTTTACGAGTAGGTGGGCGGGGTTTGGGGGTCAAGCTGGGATTTAGTCTTCAAGCCAGGTAATGAAACCAAGTTGATTATTCAGTTCCTTCTCTTCTGCAGGCATAATACCCCCTCTGTTTTGCATCCACAATTATTCAGAGTACACAGGGGTGAAAGTGAAGGAATGGACACCAACTGTCCCACCCTGCATAGGTGCATAGGACTTGAGCCTAGGTCTTTTCACTTGCAATGTAAATGTGCTAATCATTAGACAACATGATGTCTCTTGTCTTGGAAATACCCTTCTTTCCTGTTATAAAATTATACCAAATTTTTCTGGCATTATAGCATGTCACAGGCACCAAACAAATAATTATTCATCTAATCTTTGTTAGGTGCAACCCCAGCTTGATTTCTCAGAAATAACAGTCAAACCAAAGGGGTTAGGTGTCTCTTGCCCCAAAAGGACCACAAGGTTCATCCCTAGATGACTGAACACATTTATTGTGTCTACGTACCCTTTGGCTATATAAGACACTTCAAAACTCGACGAGTCAACTGTCCTGTGATTTATCTGTGGTTCAATTTTTAATTTTCTACTTCCACATTCCCCAGATTTTCAAAATTCAAAACCCCTCCCACTGAAAAAAGGTAACACTGAAATGGGAAATCCTACGGAAGGCAGGTTTTGCATTCTTAAGGCATGAATCAGTCTTTCATTAAAGTATTGTACCTCTTAAATGTAATTAGTAGATAAAGACAAATTTAAATTTAGTAATTTACTCATAATTAAAATACATATCAGGCAAACCCTGATATGAATATTAAGGTAAAAGCAATAGGATTCCTTCCCTGCAATAAACCCCTTAGCTATGGTTGCCATCAAAGGAACACAAGGCATGAACATTTCCAATGTTGCTGAGCACTAACAATACTCTACTTTTAATTAGCTTTCTGACAATTTTGTAAATTCCAAGTATCGGTAAATCAAACAAAATTAAAGAATAATAAAGTCAAGTCTTCAGTAACGTTCCTTCATGTAGGTGAGGCAATCAACAGAAATATTTTAACTTGCTGCATAAACTTTACTATTCCATACTAATAAATACCACCCTCCACTCACCCCCAGAAGTAAGCTCACTACTGCTTTGAAAGGGATCAAAAGGGCCACGAACAGCAACAATGAGTCCTGATAAAAGCAAATGAAGTGCTGACCACATGAGAAGGGGTAACAGAAAGGAGTCACATTCACTCTGTGAACAGGTGCACAAGATACTCGAACCCACAAAATGTTATAAAATAGTGATCATACAACCATACCATGTGAGGATGAATCAGGCTTCAGATGAAACATGTGGTGCAAAGGCTGACAAAAGATAAAAGTAACAGCAAAATATAGGGTAGCCAAATCATTTAGAATCAGTACAAAGGCAGAGCTCTAGCTGCTGTAGATGCTGACAAAGAAAAGCAATATGATTAACCTCTCTAGCTGAGCTGACTCAGTTTGAAGCTGACAAAGGTTTCTGGCAGGTCAGAAACTTGACATCTCCCTCACAACCTCAGAGGAGAGAAGAAACAGGAGCGATATGAAAACTAGATACAAGATCTGGAGGGGAATAGATAAAATGGATAAATGAACCCTATTTAAATTAAAGACAGGTAGAGCAAGGGAACATCGGGGAAAGCTGGACACTCAATTGAATCGAAGAGATGTAAGGAAGTTCTCATTCCCTGTACCAGTGGTTGCCTAGTGGAATGCACTGAAGTGGTTGCTGAAGCCAATTCCAACCATAACTTCAAAAAGAAATATTATGAAAACATTAATGTTGAGGTAACTATCGTGCCAGGTATAAATGGAAATGTGGCGGGGCAAAAAGAGCTAGATCTCACTTTGCCAGTCAGTAATAAGAAACACTGGAGAGTATAAGCTTTAAAAAGGAAACCTGCACATTGTGCAACCTGGAAGTCACCTCTTAGGATAAAATAAAACAATAGAAAGTCCTATTGATGGAGAACATTAAACTGACAGAACAGTCACTTTCCCAGTTAAAACAGAGGAATGCCTGCCAGCCAAGAGAAAGTGGGGACCAAGTACCCGAGCAAAGGGGCTGAGGATGAACTAAACTCCAGCAGACAAAAGCCACGTTCAGAGACCCAGTCACTGTCCCTGAACCTGAACAAGAGAAAGGTATGACTGGAAGAAGCTTTAGAGTGGCAGACCATTATGAAACCAATTACCACGTAACTGTAGCAGAAGGGTGGAATTAGTAGCCTTTCTAGTAACAAAGGAGGAATCAAAAACCCAAATCAATCATCCTCCAGTTTGTGGCTGTACAAGCAGAGATCATAGTCCAATAGGACCTGCAGCTAGCAGAATTGATTGGGAAGTTGAATTCTTTATGGAGAACAATAAGGAGCCAAATTGCTTTTTATTGTTGAGATCTGAGTAGAGATCTTACAATTCTGAGGACTTGGCTCAAGTTATCTAAACCACAAGGGCTGAATCATCCTCTAAAAACAGTAAATCCTGAAAAACAATCACAGAAGCTGAAAACTGAGTCAACTAAGAAGTATTTAAGCACACGAGTACAATGCTTAGCAGCCGTGTCATAAGTGGACTGCCAAATAAAACATTCAACAGTGTCAAAATCTACACACAGCAGGCTAAACACTCCTGAGGGTGACAGTGACACTGGAAGCAGTTAATAGCTCTTGTGATCAAAGAGTTGTGATCAGTACACCACCAAGCAGAGGTTTGCTTCCTCGAGTTCAGTCATCATGTCAAGTAGCACTGAAAGTAAAACAACTGGTTGTGATCAGTAATGAGACTTAACCTTGCCACATCAAAATGCAAAGGCAGGAATCCAAAGCAAGAATTGTTGGCCAACCTTGACTGAACTGCATAAATGAATATAAAGAAAGTTGATTGAAAGGCTGCGACCAACTCAAAACACACAACCACCAAAAATAACTTTAACAAAACAAGACCTGATAGGTTAATGGCAGATCTCAATTTATGTGGAGCTGGCAAATGAGGGGCTCTTGAAATAATGTTCAAATCGATGTTTAGTCCATTAAGTAGTCACTGTTCTGGAATGTACTGCTCTTTTTCTCCCCATATATCTTAAAGTTTGATTTTTATTTTTTTTTGTTTCAACAATTTTCACAGGGCTGTAGCCCCCACACAAACAGAAGGTTGGCTGTAATTGAAACCTTGAAAGAAATCGCTACTATATCATGAACCAAATTAGAAGAAAGACGGTACTTTGGATCACTGGGCAGTTAAGCCAAAACATACTGTTTTCTTCAGCAAACATAAGAAGCATTCCAAATATATATACAGTACAATTTTGTTTAAAACAGATAAATCTGTACCAGATTCCATCTGTTTTAGTGGAAAATAAGTTGAAGTGGAAAATGAGCAATAACAACAATCTTTGCAACTTTTCACCAACTCTGACATTCAGATTCATGGCATCCTTCAGTCTCGGGTGACTATGGAGTTGCACTCTGGTTGCTCTCCAGGGCGCAAAGCCTGAGTATGTCAATATGGAGGAGAAGCTGTTACCCATGTAGCAGGTCCTCCCTCTCCATGTTGCTGAAATTATCCAATAGAAAGGCAAACGCCAATACACATGGTACCAGCACTGTCGCAGGAGCTGCCAGAGCAAGGTCGAGGTCAACAACGAACTGCCTTAGGGGCTCCAACTCCTCGAGTCAACTTCGAAGTTGACTCCTGAAGCCTTTCCCAAAAGAGGGGGTATGGCGGCAAGGCAGTGGAGGTTTAGAATCAGGGTTTTCCTTCCCCTAGATGGGATGCCTTACCAGGCTAACGAGTCCCATCTACCCGGACATTCAGATACACCTACCATATTCCATCCCAACATGGAAGCATCCACTAACACCAATGTCCACTGCCTCCCATCACAACAATCACCAACTTCTAGTCACCATAGCCAAACATCCACTCCAGTATTTCACTACCATATGTATTTTCATTAAATATTCCTTGTGATTAGAAGTTATAAAGTTTTATGTGAACATCCTTATATTTACATACCAATTCATTTAAAACACTGTATTTCTATATAAAAAAGATAAAAATATACAGAATGCCTTCACACAAGGAGAAATGAATGTATCCTGAAAAAAGTTATACGTACACAAAATTGAACCGTACAAAGTTACTGGAAAAATCCAGATGCATTCTAGAAACCTTCCAAAGTCACCACTTTTACACGCATAATAACTCAACAAAACACCTAACTGAACTTTATGGTATTGTGGAGTACAAACCTGTACAACAAACACTCTTGCCACTTCTTCGTCATGAATACCTTGGACACACTAATGAGGTGAACGAGAGGAAACATTACCTTTAATTTCTTCACTGGAGCAACTTTAAATGCAATGAGAGTTGCAGAATGTTTGAAGGGACATGATGCAAAAATATAATCTAAAATGTGCAAAAACTTAAGAAAAGCCCATTTGGGAAGTGTCGCAATGCAAGAACAAAAACAGTTAAAAGAAGAAAACCCCCAAGCCACACCTAGCACCCTTGAGCTTCTATTTGTCTTAAAGATATGGTTGTCCCGCCCAATACATATATTGTGAGAGTTTACACTGCACAAGTCTACTGTACAGTTTATTAAGATGAAAACAATAAATACTTTCCAAACAGAATGGAAAATACATTATTATAAAGTATGTACAACAGGTAGCATGGTCATTGGCAATTTGAATATTATTTCTTTCTTTTCATGGTGGATATACTGTATATGCTCTACAATCTCACATCAGCCACAAGATACATCTAATATCGCTTCCAATTCCATCAAGCATTTCAAGAATTAATCCCTGGGCTGTGAAATATCTGTCAGAAGGACACACCCATATGCACATTCATAATCTTTCTTTCTTTTTTCCTTTTTTTTTAATTTCTACTTTTTAAATGCATTAAAAGATACAAAAAATCAATAAATAAAACACATGTTCCATATATGCTATCTTGAATGCACAGAATTTCATATTGCCTTTAATTAAATCCTGATAACGTGAATTCTTGAAGTTTTAATAAGTTCCTATTTTTTTAAGAATGAGAGAAAATGTGAACTAAATATAAAAATACCAAGTATGGTCTAAACAAAAATTTCTGGGGGCTCCAGCCTCTCTTGGCTCCCTGTAACTATCTCACTGAGATAACTCCCATCTACTAGATCACCTCAGCCGCAGAGTTTTGTTTGGCCTACTGGGAACCAGTAGGGAGCCGGTCGGCCGAGCGGACAGCATGCTGGACTTGTGATCCTGTGGTCCTGGGTTCGATCCCAGGCGCTGGCGAGAAACAATGGGCAGAGTTTCTTTCACCTTATGTCCCTGTTACCTAGCAGTAAAATAGGTACCTGGGTGTTAGTCAGCTGTCACGGGCTGCTTCCTGGGGGCGGAGGCCTGGTCGAGGACCGGGCCGCGGGGACACTAAAGCCCCGAAATCATCTCAAGATAACCTCAAGATAAGATAACCAGAACCAGAACCTGGATACCTCACAGAGGCACAAAGAGCAGTTGACACTCTGCCACCAGGAAAGCATCCAGAAAGTCAGCAAACCAATGCAGACCACTGCTGGGTTCAAAAGAACCAAAGCCTCAAAACTGCCACACAAACTCCCCAAACAATGTAAACAAATGATTGAGCCTGTTGAAACTAGCATGGACTTGTTAGCATTGACTTAAGCAAACTAAATAAAGCTGCCAACAAAAATACAGTATTAAATATTCACTTTCGCAAACAGAGTGGTAGATGATTGCAACAACGAGAAGGTGGTGGAGGCCAGACTGTCAGCATTTTCAAAGCGTTATATGACAAGAGTGCTGGGAAGATGGGACACCACGAGCGTAGTTCTCATCCTGTAACTACACTTAGGTAATTACACTTGGGTAATTACTAAACCCTCGCCAATAAAGGAAGGCGAAGGGGATGTGAAGCTCCAGGTCTCCCTTAGGTTCATAAGCATGTTTTCTGTCAAGTTTGTGTTTTGTGGAACTGGCATGTAAGGTGCTTGGAGCTGCATATGTTTAGAGCTACAGTCCCTGTGGGCACACTAGTGCTGTCTCTGCATTGCTAGAGTTCTCTTTTCGGGGTGTGTTCAGGAGTTTGCTCTTTAGAGGCCGGACCTCAGGTGTATCAGGGAGGTCTTTGACCCTTCTGTCTAAGCCCTTGGGTGCGGTGAACATTTTGGCTGGTTGGGGCACACTAGGGGTTTGACACAGCATGCCGAGGTAGGCTTTCACAGCAACGTTAACTATCTTGAGATCTATCTTGAGATCTATCTTGAGATGATTTCGGGGCTTTAGTGTCCCCGCGGCCCAGTCCTCGACCAGGCCTCCACCCCCAGGAAGCAGCCTGTGACAGCTGACTAACACCCAGGTACCTATTTTACTGCTAGGTAACAGGGACATAGGGTGAAAGAAACTCTGCCCATTGTTTCTCGCCGGCGCCCGGGATCGAACCCGGGACCACAGGATCACAAGTCCAGTGTGCTGTCTGCTCGGCCGACTGCAGTCCATCAGGCCTGGGGCCAGATTCACGAAGCTGTTACGCAAGCACTTACAAACCTGTACATTTTTTCTTAATCTTTGGCGGCTTTGTTTACAATTATTAAACAGTTAATGAGTTCCGAAGCACCAGGAGACTGCTTATAACAATAACAACAGTTGATTGGGAAGTTTTCATGCTTGTAAACTGTTTAATAAATATAACCAAAGCCATCAAAGATTGAGGAAAGATGTACACGTTCGTAAGTACTTGCGTAACTGCTTTGTGAATCTAGCCCCTTGGTATTTTTGGAATGTCTTATGGATATTTCCTCTAAGCTCATTCTTGCACTGAGTGAGTTTGAGGGCTGACCTCAAACTCCTCCCCTCCACCCACCTCTGGCTCCAAATCATTCCAGAGTTTCAGAGTTGGGGTGGGGGTTTAACTTGGGATGTGATTCGGCCTTCTCTGGAGGTGGCTGCTCCTGCTTCAGGCATGGAGGTAGTTCAGCTGCTTAGTCCTACCAATATTTTTGGGGTTTTCTTAACATACTTTCAACTGATCTATTCTTCCAAGACCTCCTCTTTGGAATCTGCTTTTCAGTCCCAGGCAGTGAGCATGGACTCCAGCTATACCCCAGAGCCAGTGTGTTTGGCTTCCTGGGGCTATGGAAGAATCTGATTAGGGTCTCTGTGCTCCCTTAGATCCCACGTGGTCCTTTGTCCCTTCCAACAAGGATTTTTTTACTTCAGGATGAGGGATTTTCTTACCCACCCTCCCTTTATGATTTTGATCATTCTGCAACTCCCACCATGGTTCGTTTCCATGTATCATATGGTCCACTGAATTCGTCCTTCCAAAAGTAACTTTCCTCTCGGGTGCCTCCAGCATGATTCTGATTTTGGCTCTCTGATGGATACTGCCTCTTTCAAGTTTAGGCCTTCCTCACCACACTGGCTGCCTTTTGAGATTCCAAAGATCCCAAAGTCAAAGAGATTCCTCTCTTTTCCCAGGATGTAGGATTGATGAAGCTTCAAACCCATTTGCCTTTGGTGTTGCAGCCCTTAAGACAGATAACTTGCAGGCAGGCTCACACTTGGCTGTGGTTGTGCATTTTCTTTCTCTCATGGAGATTTTCTGACTGACTCCATGAGGATGTTGGTTTGCATGGTTTGGGGTTGGAGTGAAGACCTTTGTTGCTAGTCATAGGGGTTTCAGCGGCTTTGCCTAAGCTGTGTGCAACCCTGTGCCCCAGGAGTTGGCTGCTATGTTCAACTCTGCTCATCTCACATGTTGGCATACTGTGTTAGCCCAGTTTTTGGATTCACCTTGGTCCTTGGTCTCTTGGTCCTTTTGTTCACTTCCCCCTTTTCACCTCTCCTCTTTTCAGATAAGATTGTCACACAGTTCTTGTCTTCTGTGTTGGTTTCAGGCTGACCCATTTCTCAGTTATTATGTATGCTCTTCCTCATTTTTGGAGGTGGTCGGTTTGGACTGGGGCATCACCTGCTGCTGGTCAGGGTAGGCCTTTGGTGGTGCTCGATTCTGGGGTTTAGTTTCCATGCTGCTCATGTCTGGGGAGTGTCCAACAATCTTGTGGACAGTCTCTCTTCTTTCCTGCCTATCTTCACAGAGTGGACCATCAATGCTGCCTCCTTCCAGTGGCTTTGTGAGACATTTGGGCATCCCTACAAGGATTTCTTTTTTTCATCGGTCAGGAATTGGCACTTTCCTTTCTACAAGGCTCAATTCCCTGATTGCAAGGCCCTCACAGTGGATGCCTTTCAGCTGGACTAGTTGCGGTGGGGGTTTCTCTACCCCTTTCCCCCTATCAGGGAAGGGGGGAGGGGACTACCAGGAAGTTCTATCAGGAAAAGGTGATCCTTCTGGCTCCTTGGTAGCCACCTCAGCCTTTATTTCAGATGCTTCTTATATGGGTCCAATCCTGGGTGGTTTTCCAAAGCTCTGCCTCTTTTCATCCCTCCTCTGAAGATCAGCCCTGTGATGTACCTTGTGTTCGAACCTCTGCTTGTCTCTTCACATCTGGTCTTTCTGACTCATCTCTTATTGCCATCTTAATGTGAGCAGGTCATTGATTTGATGGTGCCCCCACCTGCATTTCTTTTCCCAGCAGCAGTATGATGTAGCTTGGCACTTTTTACACCATTTCTTGTCCTTTCGTCATCATTTTTCCGTCTCTTAGTGTTGTCCTTTTGTTTCTCTCTCGGTTGTTTCTCAACTGGTATCTCATGCCTCCTAATACTGTCGGCAATTATTGTTCAACACGGGTGAAACTGCTACTGCTTGTGTTTAGCACTGAAAATACTTTGATGCCATTTCGGAAGCTGTCTCGCACATTATTTCACCTTCGGTCTGCTCATGTGCCATCTTCCTGATCTCTTGACCATATCCTCATTTTTTTCTTCTCCTTGGTCTCCCCTTTGATCAGTGATTATTTCCAGAAAGCAGATTTTTTGCTGGTTCTTTCCTTAGTTGTAGGGTCAGGGAGCTACATGCTCTTCTCCAGAGGTTGGGTCTTTGTTCTTTTCGCCTGGGTGGACATTATGCTCGTTTGCAGCTGTCTCCTCTTCTTCTGGTGATGAATGAGTCAGCAGGCTTCCAGAGGGGTCCTTTGGTTGTTGTTGTTTGTTTGGTTCAACAAGGGGTGCATCACGTGTTGTGCCCAATGGCAACTCTTCGCTGCTACTTTCATGCCAAAGATTCAGCTTTGGTAGATGGTTTGTAGGTTGATTCTCATCCTTTGGTTCCCTGTTCCAAGGCTAGTATTTCTCAGGTTGCCCTCAATGCTATTAAGTCCCGCCAACCTGCAGTCTACCCTCATGCACATGAAGTTTGTAGGTATGCTGCTCTCGCAGCAGTCTTTGCTAGCATGTCCGGGTCTGATATCCGGATGGAACCCATCCTCCGAATTGACAGTACGATTTAATACTAAGTGTAATAAGTACACTTTCTTACTGTAATAAGCAGTGCATAATTGCACTTACGGGGCTGTTACATTGACCCAACTCCCTCCCCCACTTTAATTCTTCTCGTTTTCTGTTAAGTCACTCATAATTTTAGGATGACGTTTTCAATTTCGACTTGCAATACACAAGTTTTAAATATCAGGAATTTCTTTTTCAGGTTTATTAAACAACATAGATTTTATGCAAAATTTTAATATATCCTGAGTTAATTTACAATTTATTGATATATTTTAGTTTTGTTTTATTAGTTTTATAAAACTGTAATATCAATATGGCTATAAGTTAAGTACTAATTGTAATTAGGAAGCAATAAAATTATTATCTTCAAAAACTAAGACGGTTAGGTGAGGTTGTGGTTTTCTATTCAGTTTTTCAGGTAAACTCAAATATTCACAATATATTTGACAGTACGATTTAATACTAAGTGAAAATAAGTACAATTCCTAACTGCTATGAATAGTACATAATTGCACTTAATTGTCTTCTTACATTTACCACCCCATTTTTGGAGGACGGGCTGCCGGATGCAGGGGTTTTGCCAGTCAAACAGGGTCTTGGTGGCCCGGTATATAGTTAATGTTCCTAAGCCTCATCATGTCAGTGTTGCCTTGGGTCATCTCTCTTGGCCAGTTGACTCTTCTTTATGTTAATTACCTGCGGTCTCCCCTCCTCCCAGGTATGTCCTTCCTCATCTTTCTTCTCCATGGGTCGTTAGCTTTCCCCAGAAAACCAGTGTTGAATATAATGAAATCCCTTTTTCTCGATGAGCCCTGGTGGTTTTCTGGTTTCAACCCCCCACCCACTGCCCTTCCAGGTCTGTGGGATGGTGTTCATGGCCTTCACCTCTGCTCCAGAACTGACTTGGAAGGCTGGAGGGAAGACCTGGAGCTCCGGCTCTTCCTTATTTAAGTGCTAATGAGCTTAAACTAGTTTTGAGATATTTGATTGTTTGTTTACATTGTTTGGGGAGTTCATTTGGCAGTTTAAAGGCTTCATTTCTTTGGAACATAACTGTGGTCTGAACTAGTTCACTGACTTTTCAGGATGCTTTCCCAGTGGAGTAGTAGAGTGTCACCTGCTCTCTGCACCTCCTCTGGCTCTAGTCCCCCGGCAACCCAAACAGAACTCTCTGACCGAGTAGTTGGGAGCCATCTCAGTGAGACAGCTTCAGGGAGCAAGTGGGACTCATCCAGAAAGGTGTTTCATTACATTCAATGCTTGTTTTTTATTTTAATATTCTTGGGCATGATTATCCACAAGTGCCAAAACATTTCTAAATAATAAATTTTGATGTATAATAAGAAAACTTATGTTTCCTACTATGTAAAAATAACCAGAGAAATGTCATTTTGCATACTTGATAATTATAAGTAGAACCCAATTCTCTTGGTTCTCAACAGTACTAAAGATCAATTACTGTCAGTTCAAAACAAAATTCCTTCAGGCAAAAAGTCTTTAAATGTTATCCTTATGGTGGGTGGGAAGAGGAAACATACTGCAGCACTGCAATGTGTACAATGTTTCATTTTCTAATGGCTGAGGATTCACAAATACATACACTACAATTTTTGTTAGACTTCCTTAAAATTAACCATGCTTACTGAAGGAAAGATATCTGATAAGTTCGCAAGCGTATTACCTTGTTTCTCCGAACACTTCTGCATAACATTTGAACGTCTGTTGAGGGCAAAATGCATAGGAGTCTAAAAAAAAAAACAGTGTTCATATCATAATAAACAATAAAAAATGAAAAAAATCAACGGTACTTACAACACAAGGAGTCTTCCCCATCTGGAGTTCCAACGGTAGCCACAGAAGAAATGCCAGTGTAAGGCTGAACATAGTTGGAAGGGAAGACACCAATAGCACCTTCAAGGGTCCCTTTCCACCAGGCTGCATCTTCCTTATCTATCACAGATATTATGGCTCCAGCTTCAAAAGTGAGTTCATCTTCATTCATTGCAGTGTAAGGATATAATGCTTCTACTTGTTCTGCAAACCCTGTGAAATGGCAAAAATGCAAAAAATAAAACAAATGTATAACAAATACATCATAGTTAATATAAAAATTGCAAATCTACATATACAGACTTTTCTTCTGCAACTTAGAACTGAAATGAACAAAGTGTAGTGTAGTGTTAGAACTGATATGAGTAAAGGAACATGTTCTAAAGCTCTTACACTGCCTCACATCTCTAACATCTACCGTTTGCTAATTATTTTTTCACACTGTCAGGAACAGGATGACTATTAGGCTTATTGTGGAACCTCTAGCCACAAACTAGCCATTCCCTAGAATGCAACCCAGAACAGTTGATTAACTCCAAAGTACCTACAGAATTTAATGTAAGGTGAAAAGAGGCATCATATTTAAGGGAATGTGCAAAAACCATCTCATCCATCCCAAAAATTAAAATCAGGAACAATCCTGCACTAACCACATGGAGGTGTGCTTACAAAGCAGCAATCTATGCCAACACTGTGACTACTGTCAGTCACCTGACCTCTCAGCTTGCAGCACTCCACATTTGGTCGAGGTGTTTTCAGGGCTTAGCGAACCTGCGGCTCGGTCGTCGACCAGGCCTCCTGGTTGCTGGACTGGTCAACCAGGCTGTTGGATGCGGCTGCTCGCAGTCTGATTGATCAGGTATCCTTTGGAGGTGTTTATCAAGTTTTCTCTAGAACACTGTGAGTGGTCGGCCAGTTATGCCCCTTATGTGTTGTGGAAGCGTGTTGAACAGTCTCGGCCTCTGATGTTGATAGAGTACCTGTTGCACCTCTGCTCTTCAACGGGGGTATTCTGCACATCCTGCCATGCCTTCTGGTCTCATGTGATGTTATTTCTGTGTGCAGATTTGGGACCAGCCCCTCTACTATTTTTCATGTGTAAATTATTATGTATCTCTCCCACCTGCGCTCAAGAGAATACAGATTTAGGCTCTTTAGTCGGTCCCAATAGTTTAGATGTTTTACTGAGTGGATTCTAGCAGTAAAGGATTTCTGCACGCTCTACAGGTCAGCAATTTCTCCAGCTTTGAAAGGGGCTGTCATTGTGCAGCAGTATTCCACTCTAGAGAGCACTAACGTCTTGAAAAGTATCATCATCGCTATAGCATCTCTAGTGTGAAAGGTTCTTGTTATCCAACCTATCATTTTTCTTGCAGTTGTGATGGCTACTTTATTGTGTTCTTTAAAGGTAAGGTCTTCCAACATGAGTACACCCAAATCCTTTACATTGCCTTTTCGTTCTATGTTATGATTTGACTGCGTTTTGTACGTGGTTTCCGTTTTTATATTTTCATTTTTTCCATAGCCCATGAGCTGGAACTTATCTTCGTTTAACACCATGTTATTTTCTGTAGCCCATAGAAAGACCTGATTTACATCTGATTGGAGGTTTGCCATGTCCTCCATGTTGTCTACTCTCATAAAAATCCTAGTGTCATCTGCAAAGGATGATACAGTACTATAGATTTTCTTTGTCTATGTCCGATATGAGAATGAGAAAACGTACTGGAGCAAGCACAGTACCCTTGAGAGGTTATCTTGAGATGTTATCTTGAGATGATTTTGGGGCTTAGCGTCCCCACGGTCCAGTCCTTGACCAGGCCTCCTTTTTGTTATACACCCCCAGGAAGCAGCCCGTAGCAGCTGTTTAACTCCCAGGTACCTATTTACTGCTAGGTAACAGGCGCATCAAGGTGAAAGAAACTCTGCCTATTTGTTTCCGCCTCCACTGGGGATCAAACCCGGAACCTCAGAACTACGAATTTGAAGCGCTGTCCACTCAGCTGCCAGGCCCCCTAAAGAAGATGGTATTTTGAGCCATGGGTGGAACTCCGGACTGCAAGGCAACGGAGGACGCTCCAAAAACATCATTGTAGCAGAGCTTAGTTTCGATTTACGGACCACCCCTGGGTTATGGGTCCAGCATAATTCCACTGCATCACTCTGCTCCTGACTGATGATTCCACTGCACTCACTCTACCCTGGGGAACTGAGCTCTTCACAGTTGATGGGCTGGATTTTATTTTGTTGACTATTACACAGTGGGTTCTGTTAGTCAGGAAATTGTAGATCCATCTGCCTATTTTTCCAGTAACTCCTTTGGAACGCATTTTATGTGCAATAACACCATGGTCACATTTGTCGAAAGCTTTTGTGAAATCTGTGTAAATTACATCAGCATTTCGTTTGTCTTCCATGGCATCTAATGCCATATCATAGTGGTCCAGCAACTGTGACAGGCAAGAGTGCCCTGTTTTGAAACCATGTTGTCCGGTGTTATGGAGATCCTGTAATTCCATGTATTTTGTGATCTTACTTTTTAGCACTCTCTCAAAGATTTTTGTGTGTGATGCTAGTGCTATCGGTCTGTAATTTTTTGCCTCTGCCTTATTTCCTCCTTTATGGAGTGATGCTATCTCTGCTGTTTTTAGTATATCAGGGATAACCCTAGTATCTAGGCTTTGTCTCCAAAGAATGTGAAGAGCCTGTGATAGTGTTTTTTTACAGTTCTTGATGAATATAGAGTTCCAAAAATCAAGGCCTGGTGCAGAGTGCATAGGCATACTGTTTATGGCTTCTTCAAAATCCAGTGGGGATAGGGTGATATCTGATATATGATTTGATGTTGGTATCATATCCATGAAAAATTCATTTGGGTTATCAATCTTTAGTGTTTAGTGGCTCGCTGAAAACAAAGTTGTACTGCTTCCTCAGTATCTCACTCATTTCTTTGTTGTCATTGGTGAAAGTTCCATCTCCTTTTCGCAGGGGCCCGATACTAGATATATTTTTTTTATCTTTATTTTGTATAGGAGAAAAAATATTTTGGATTTCTCTCTATTTTACTGATGGCCTTTTGCTCTCTTTGTCTCTTCTGGGTTTTGCATGATTCTTGTAGCTTAAGTTCAATTGTTTCTATTTCTCTACCTAACCTTCTTCGTCGTTCTTGAGATAGGGTGCAACTCTCAAGTTGTTCCGCGATTCGTTTTCTTCGCCTATATAGGGAACGACGTTCCTGTTCCAATCGGCATCTCTTCCTCTATTTTCTTAGGTGTATGTGGTTTGAGCATATTTCTAGTGCTACTGAGCTTATTTTCTCCAGGCACTGGTTCAGGTTTGCATTTTCTAGCTGTTCTTCCCAGCTTATTTCTGTGAAGTCTTGGTTTATTTGCTCCCAGTTTATCTGTTTATTATTTAAGTTGAATTTGCTGAAGTCTCCTCCACCGGGAATCGGGACTGGTTTTGAAGGTCTATTCCCCATGCTTGTCAGAACTTCAATTATGTTGTGATCTGAGTAACAGTTATTTGTAATTATTATATTCCTGATCAATTCATCATTATTGGTGAAAATGAGGTCCAGCGTGTTCTCCTTCCTAGTTGGTTCTACTATTTACTGGTTTAAGGCAAACCTATCGCACATCCATAGCAGGTCATTTGCATGTGCCTGTTCATTTAGGCTACTTCCCAGAATTCTCTCTGATATAACTATATTAGCTAGGGTCTTCCATTTCAGGTGCTGTAGGTTGAAGTCCCCAAGCAGGATGATGTTTGGGGTTGGATTTGTGAGGTTTTCAAGCAGTGTTCTATTACAATCACCCTTTACCTTATACAACTCCACTCTGTCCCTCTTATTTATTGAAGAATATACTGACTATTGTGTTACTGTATGTTATACTTTTTCTCTCTGTCCACTCTTTTGGATTAATCTAAGAGAATATGATACAATTATATCATACGATGAAACTTCACCTATCTTAATACCATACTCTCAAGAGCATTGAACACACACACACAGAAGTCAACAATAGGAGCGCCAAGGCAAGTGCTGCCTTTGAATGATTCTATGAGATTGTCTGGGAGAAGAAGGGGCCCCTCAGTCTTACCACTAAACTGAAGGTCTACTATGCAGTAGTACTCACCACCTTCCTGTAAACCAGCATGATCTGGACTGTTTACAGCAGACACATCAAAAAGCTCAATCACTTTCACTTAAACTGTCACTGCATATTCCTCTGCATTAGGTGGCAGGACAAAATCCTGGACATGAAGGTTCTGGAAAGAACCAGTATTTCCAGCATCTATACCCCCCCCTAACAAGAATCTCGGGCCAGATGAGCGGGCCATGATGTCAGAATGCTTAACAGGCAATTGCCAAAATAGGTTTTGTATGGAGAATTATGTCAGGGGCACACATTCAGTTGGGGACACAAGAAATAATTCAAGGACTGCCTCAGAGTGACCCTCAAGGACTTTGACATCAACCACAGCACTTGGGAGTTACTTGCTCAGGACGATCCGACTTAGTGAAGCACAGTCACTAAAGGGGTCCATGCAGCAAAACAGATGGACTGTGGAGGCCCAGAGGAAACACACCGTGTGCAAAGTTATAGCAACCTCCACCTCTACAGCAGTACCCACCCTATGTCCCATATGTGGGACACATTCTGGACCCAGATTGTTCTCATTAGCCATCTTTGGACACACAACAACCATTCTTCTACCTGATATTAAAATCATGGTCAACTTTGAATTCGAAGGACAAATATCATCATCATATTTGAGTGTTAGACACAAAACATCACAACAGCATATGCTACATTTTAAACATACAAAAACACAAATAAAGCATTGATAAGAAATGCAGTTCTTCATACAGTAAAGTTTCAACATAAAATGGTGCTCAGTCTTTACAAATTTAATTTAAAATTCAAACTTAAGTATATAGTATTTGAACTGTGAGAAATGAATCAGTAACAATATCATATAAAAAACATTTTTTAAACAACACTAAACTTACCGTTAGATGCATCATTAGGACCCTTCATGGGCTCATCAGTAGGTGGAGTAATAGTAACTTGTGTTAGTGAAGTACTTGTGCTTTCTGGGATTTGTATGTCATCAGGTGGAGCATCTTCTCTATTGGTCATCTCCATTGATACTGGAGTGGAGCGAGAGGATCCACCCAAAACCTTAACATAGGTGGCAGGAAACCATCCAATTTGACGTTTCTTGCCTTTAGCCTAAAATAATAATATTGACTGCATTTATCAAAAATTTATTTTTAAAATCTGTAAGTAGCAGACAAGATCACTTATGACTGATGCCTCATGTGTCCAGTCTTACACTTATGCTACATTGCTACCCTAATAATCTCACAGTTACTGCTGACAGTGTGTGTTAATACCTATTTGGTGCTGTCTAGCTGTAATTGCAGGTAGAGAGCTAAGCTCATGGTTATTCCCCAAGTGTAATTACGTAAGTGAAGTTACAGGATGAGAGCTGTGCTTGTGGTGTCCCATCTTCCCAGTACTCTTTGTCATATGTCTCTTAAATAAACTACTGATGGTTTTGATATCCACCACCTACTCACTTAACTTGTTTCCAACCATCAACCATGCTGCGACAGCAAACTTTCTAATGTTAGTGTCCCCGCGGCCCGGTCCTCGACCAGGACTCCACCCCAAGGAAGTAGCCCGTGACAGCTGACTAACACCCAGGTACCTCTTTTACTGCTAGGTAACAGGGGCATAGGGTGAAAGAAACTCTGCCCATTGTTTCTCGCCGGCACCCGGGATCGAACCCGGGACCACAGGATCAAAAGTCCAGCGTGCTGTCTGCTCGGCCGACCGGCCAGGAGTAACAGTGTACCAAGGGCTGCATGCGTTTAGGAATGCTGGGGTTTCAACTTCTGCTAGTCGAGGTGGGCATTAGTTGACTGCTTCTGTGCCGGTTGCCTCCTCAGGGGCTCTCTTCGCCTGGTCTGTGCAGTGCTTGCTCTGCTCGGTGGTCAGGTTCTCGGAGGGGGTGCCGGCCCCTTCACAGGTCACCCCGTTGACCCACGATGGGGGTGAGGCATGCTCTGTTTGCCAACGCTTGGTCCCACGAATCGTGTGCATTTTGGGTGGTGTCTTCTGGCCTATGGTGGCATTGGGTGGCTCCTCCTCTTCTCAGTCTCGGAGTTGGCGGGTCAGGCTTCTCCCCCTGAGACCCGTCGGGTCATATTGGAGTGGGAGCTCCTAGGCGTGGTCAATGACCTCGTCCCTCAGGTGGGTTTCCCCGCTTGTTCCTGTGCCGTCACGGGACTGTGCGGATCTTATGTTCTTCTGGACTTGTCCCATCTGCACTGCTGAATTCCTTGCCCCTTCATTCGGATGGCCTCTCTGTCTCAGATCTGGCTTCTTTTGGAGCCGAGTTGTTCAATGGTGTGTCTGGCCCTCTGGGATGTGTATTGACATGTCCCTTCATCCTAGGTTCAGGGACTGGTTAGGTTTCATGGTGGGGTGGTGTGCTTCTTGTTTTCGTTACCTTCTTTTTGGCCTACCTAGATGGTTGGTGGGGGCTCCCAGCCAGTCTGCTTGTCTGCTCGCAAGAGGGGTGGTTCTTTCCCAGCTCGCCAGGGTTTGGGTTCCTGGTGACCTTGGGGAAGTTCCATCTAGTTCCGTTTCAGATTTGGACATGGCTCGGCCTCGTGTGGGTCTCTTCGTCCGCTTCCATGTTTTTCCCTCCTGTGGCATTGCTGCCACCACTACAGTCTCGCCATCTGCTGTTCCTGGTGGGTGGGGGGGGGGGGGTCCTGTGTCATTTGGCAGTTCCTCAAACTGTTGTGCAGCAGTCTGCACTTAAATGTGCTGGTTTAACCATCAGGTCCTTAGACAGAGTGCTCTCTCTTCTCTCTTCTCCTTGGTTTGTGGTGGCCCCTACCGTTCGAGATTGCTTCCAGAAGGTTCTGTTTCTGTTGGCACTGGCCTCTGGGTGTCGGGTCAGTGAGCTTCATGGTCTCCTCCGGCACAGAGATTTCTGCTTTTTTGGGCCTGGTAGTCATTTTGTTCAGTTGCAGCCGTCTCCTTTTCTGGTGAAGAACGAGACGATGGGCTTCCGGAGGGGTCCGTGGGTTATTGATGCTTGGTTGGTCAAGCCAACCAGTCAGCTCTGGTAAGCCGACTAGCCTTCATAAGAGAAAGGGGGGTGCATCATGTGTTGTGTGCAGCTCTGCACCGTTAACTGCGTGTCTCAGCCTCTGTGGCTGTGGACGTCTTTTGGGTTAATCCAATTTCTCTTGCCCTGTTCCAGGGCTCGAGTCTCTCAGGTTGTCCGCAGGATTATTAAGTCTAGTCAGCCTGCGGTCTCCCCTCATGCCCATGACGTTCGTAAGTATGCTGCTTTGATTGCCGTGTTTGGCAACATGTCATGGGTTGAATTTTGGGCGCAGGGGTTTTAGAGGTCGAACAGGGTCCTGGCCGCCCGTTATTTGGTAATGTTCCTGGGCCACGTCATTCATATGTGGTTTCGAGTCGCAGTTTGCAGCCAGTTGTCTCGCCTTTGAATTGATCCACACGATGCGGCGGCCTCCCGACTAAGTCACTATTTTTACTTTTCTCTGGTTATATAGTTCCAGCGAGCTGAAGGGGCTCCCCACAGAAAACCAGCGTTGAATATAATGAAACGCCATTTTCTGGGTGAGCCCCGGAGGCTCCCCGGCACCTTCCCTCCTTTCGGTTGGTCGGCGGTTTCGTTTTTAATGCTCAGCCTCCGAACTGAGGTATGAGTAGGGTGGGGAGGGGTGTGCAGAGAAGCGGTGCAGTGGCGGTGAATGACGATTGCTTGTTTCCTATGTGGAGGTCTGTTTCTCTGTTTGGTCTTGGGTTTTTGCAATTTCCTACCATGTGGGGTTTGTTTTGAGATGCCTACCTTTCTGGGTGCTTAACCTTGGTAGATGGCAGACGAGAACTACCCCCCAAATACAAGGGGTCTCCCGAGGCCATTGCTCGGTGTGCCTCTCTAAGGGGGGCCAGGTTCTGGCTCTGGTCTCCGGTAGGCAGAACTACACTGACTGAAGCCCCAGACTAATATAGTGCATATCAGTCCTATAGCTCGAGGGAACCTCTAGGGCTCACCCAGAAAATGACATTTCATTACATTCAAGACTGGTTTTTTGTCTTTTGTTATCTGGTCCTCTCACAGTCTGCTGAAACAATCCTGCTTCATAGTTCTGCATCTTTGTAATGGTATAAATTTTGTCGTACCTTTATCATATCTCTCTCAAAATTTGGCATATATCTGCCGATGGCGGCGGCTGGAGCCGGCAGCTAAGCGGACAGAACACTGGACTGTGGTCCTGGGTTTGATACCGGGCGCCGGCGAGAAACAATGGGCAGAGTTTCTTTCACCCTGATGCTCCTGTTACCTAGCAGTAAATAGGTACCTAGGAGTTAGTCAGCTGCCACAGGCTGCTTCCTGGGGGTGGAGGCCTGGTCGTGGACCGGGTCGTGCGGACACTAAGCCCCAAATTCATCTCAAGATAACCTTAAGATATCTTGCTTATTTTCTTACCTATCAATAAATCATTGTAATCAACTACATTAAAGAACTTGTAAAATTCTCTGTAGTGTCTTCTCTTGAAATCAGTTTTTTTCACTATTTCTCATTCCTGTACTTTTCTCTATGGAAATCTAGTCTGTGTTCCAAAGTGTTTTCATTGGTCTTAATAATGGTGTACAGTATTTTATTGTAAATTATATTTATATTTCACCATGACTGCTTTCTTGTATAAACTTGGAATATTGTACTTCAAAAACCTCTTCCTCTATATGTTGAATAACATTTCTACTTTATTATTGCAGTCATCTCTAGTCTATATATTATTATGCTTTGGATTGTATGAATTTATGATCATAATATTTTCCTCCCTTTAATATGTCTCTGCTGATATACAGTACTATCAATGTCTTGCATAACCATTAGGTTTTGCAAATCCTTTTGCAATCTACAAATTGTTTGATTACTTTAACTCTTCAATTGTTTTTTAAACTTTTGTCAAAATCATCCCTTCCTAATACATCTTAATTCTCAACTATAACTCCCTTACTTGGATACAAGACAGTATAACCGACTTGTTCCAGTCACCCAAAGCCTATGTGAGCTTAATTTTCCACTTTACATTCTTCTATTCCTTTATTCTTTCCGACCTGTCCAAATATCCTTGCCATGCTAAATGTCCTTGCCTAACTTTTCACATGAAGTAGCATCTAAGCTTGACCTAACCTTATTCACAGCTCTTTTTTTTTTTTTAACTTTGTTTTTCTCCTATAAATTTATTCCTTTAGATTTCAAGATCTGATTTTCTCTCTTATTTCCTGCTATGTTCTCCAAATTTTATCTACACATATATGTTTTATCTTAATACTGTAATCACATTCTTTCTATTTATTCAAGTTTCTTGTGACACCACTGTTACAGCGCCAACCCTGTCCACAGATGCTGAGCTAAGGTAATCTTTTATAGACACTGGTGGATGTCGTTTGCAGCTGGCAGTGGTGATATAGAATGTGTAATTGCATAAGTTACATAATGAGACCTATGCTCCTGGTTTTGGCATACACTACTCTCTCCTTTAAATTATTCCATCATTTTCAAAACAGTATTTACACATTTTATAGGCACTTTTGTTTTCTTAGCTTAAATTTAAAGTCCCCTTGTTCTTGATAATGCAGCTTTAAAACATTCTTCAAATAAATTTTCTTCATTCATTACAATTTAGTATGTATGTGATGATTATGTCACCTCTTTCTTTTTTCAACCGGTTTTTGCACATCTAATGCTTCCTTAACCCTTTAACTGCGCAACGCACCTGCAGGCCCACGTCTGGGGGTGCGCTACGCGCCTCCGGGTATTTGTATTTTTCATGGTCCATTCAAAACTCTCGCGGCTATACGGGGTTCACATCAGCTTCCTCAGGGCTCTTGTAAACAGACGCCATCTATAAAAAAAATCGTGGTCCACATTCTCGGGTGTGAGAGCCTCAGTATTGAGTGAGCAACCAAGGCCGGCGCACGCAGCATGAGCTCACAGCACTGCTGTTCAGCTTGTGACCACAGCATCGCCTAATAATGTCAAAAAATATATATAACTTATATTATTTAGCCATGATACTATTACAGAAGAGCCCGAGTGTGATAATGACTGTGTACAATGTTCAAATATTAGTGATTCAATGCTGTTCACGATGTTCACAGCACTAGCCACAGCACCACAGCATTATTTCGTCCATCTAGGAACCTTCAAGCGACTTCTTAGGTTCCTTTACAAAATAAACTTGTGGTCAATTATGTATTTACAGGATTTAGTGACCAGGATTGTGGTGATAATAAGCACTGTGCATAGTATTGTGGGAGGAGGAATTGTGGTGAGGGAGGGAGAGAGAGAATCGAGGTAGCCTCACTGTGTGTGGCAGCCACTCTTGTTTTGCTCATCATACTAGCTTAGTGGTTCGCTATGGTGAACACATTTGTACTTGGGTATATACAATGTGTGTATATAGTGTAGTAACAGCAATAGGAGTACGTTGGGAGGAGCTATGTTTGTGAGGGAGGTGACATAATCGTAGTGTCGTCTGCTGGCTTCTGTGTGATTTCTCATGCAGTGTATGGTGGCCACTGTAAAGTTTGGACACAGTACCGGCTTACTTGCATAGTTCTGGTGAATAAAACATGTAGATAGGTATGCATAACATGTGTAAATAGTGTAATACAAACAATAACAGTATGGTGGGAGGAGCAACATTGGCGAGTAAGATGGAGGAGTGAGGGAGAGACTGGATGTTGGAGAAGTGAGGGAGAGACTGGATGTTGGAGGAGTGAGGGTATGGCAGCTGACACTCGCGGAGTTCTGAGTGTGCTGATGGTGAATGTATATAGTGTGTGATAGTGTATAGTGTGTAAATAGACTGTATATATACATAAATTAGCATGGTAAAATGGAAATATGTGCCAGATATGTGTACACATGTCATGCACATAACAGTGTCTTCGGACAGTACGGATGTTCTACTGCCATAATATAGTGTACATGTTCATTATATATAGGATTGGCACGTAAAAGCATATAAAATGTATTTGGAACTGTACGCAGAAAATGAACAAAAATATATTCGCGGCAACTCGCGCATCCTGCTCCGAGCGCCCTACTGGTCCCGGGGGCGTACTCCATGGGCGACCAGGGAATGATGACGTCACGCACAAACTTACGGACTCCATTGCAGCCAAAGTACGTACAATTTCGACCTTCTGTTACTATACAGAAGGGTTTTTGGCACTTTCATATACTCAGTGCCTTCTCAGGGAAGGGTATATACTCAGGGAAGGGTTTTTGACACTTTCAAAACAGAAAAGATTTTTTTCCAGAGATTTTATTTTCTGCGCACTGGGGGTTGTCATATTTGGAGGCTGCGCAGTTAAGGGGTTAATAGCTCTTGTAATGTAAATCAAGATGCTACTTTATAGCATGCCTTTTCACTCTTTCAACTTTACTGATGTGCTTTTTGAGATATGGGCACTAAGTAACTACAGCATGTTACACTTTAGGTGTCACGAATGATGTGGTTAGTTTTCCAGCACAAGTTTAAGCATGCGTAAATAAAATACTTGCATCGATAAATTTCCTGGGATTAAGTTCCTGAGTCGAGCCTTACAACTATTAACTGTCCAAATTTACGTCCCCCCAACCCCATAAATGTTATCATATTTATGTTTTAATTCATGTACATACACAGTACTATTAAATATTACCTGGAGTTCTCCTTCCCACCATCCAGAAGCAGTTTTTTTGCGAATCATGACCAGCTGTCCACGCTGTAGGCTGAGTTGGTTACTGCTAGTGGCATCATATGGCGCTAGGACTGATGCTATTTCTGGTTTTTTCCCTTTACTTCCCTGTAATATGATCTACCATTAGCATTTTGCGTATACAGCATTCCAAACTGCTAAAACAGTTAAACTACTGCAACAGTGGCAACGACTGCTGCTACTACTACTATTATACTATTACGAGTACTTCTACTGTACTATTATTTCACTTACAATTATACCAGTTACAATTATACTATTACCTGTACTTCTACTGTACTATTTTACCACTTACTATTACGAATACTATTACCAGTACTTCTACTGTACTACTATAACACTCACTACTGTATTATACTATTACAGTACAGTACTTCAACTATACTATTATACTATTACCAGTACTTCTACTATACTCTTATACCACTTACTACTATACAACAATACCACTACAAAAAATTTATAATAATAATAATATTAATAATATAGGATAAAAACCTACACTTGTGTATTAGGGCATGGGCTGGTAAGCTGTACCCTAGAGTACGAACTCGCGAAACCCGACCTTACTGGCTTATAGTACTGTATAGCTATGTACTTTAAACCAGGGATGTAGAACCAATCTGCATTAATAAACACTTCAAACACGAGAATGACCACATGGGACCGGTACCATATTTTTGCATTGGCGGGACTCGAGAAACAATCAAAGTGCATGCATTACATTTATTTAAACACAGGAAAAGGGATAATACACTAACAAGGAAAAATCTCATTTGTCAGATTAACGATTATTGTTCCAGACACTCAGATATAAATGGAGGTCAATAATTTCATACAGTGAGGCGAGTACCTCACGAGCACATACCACACAACCTGTGTGTGTGGAGTCTCAGCCCTCTGTCTCTCGTGGAGTGCAGGGATGCTCCTCTCATGAAAACAAGTGGGAAAGCTTTACACACAGAATCACACTCATTTACTAATACATACTCTCAAACACAAATGAAACAAAAATTAAAACAAATAAAACAAACTGGTATTTTAATTAAGAGAAATATTTACATTAATAACAACAAAAGCTAAACTTTATATACCAGCCATTACATTGCGTATTTGTGAAATTTATGTAAGGAATTTGCACCAAGTCTTTTGCACTCTCCTGTGTTTTTTGTCAAGGTCAGAGTGTGTGATTAGAACAAGACTTACATCTCAATGTCTAATCTAATTTGATTAGACGTTGAGAACACCCCTGCGCCAATGACTGGCATGGAGAAAAATTTCAAAACACCCCTGTGCCAATGACCAGCAGTCGGGAAAAAAATGTCAAAAACCCATGCGCCAATGACCGACAGTCGGGGAAAAAAATTTGAAAACACCCCTGTGCCAACGACCAGCATGGGAAAAAAAATTTGAAAACACCCCTGTGCTATAACGGTTCCCTCTGGAAAAAAATGAAAACGCCCCCGTGGACTTTGCCAGGCTGGAGACCGGGCATCGCCAGGGACCGGGCATCGCCGAGGTAATGAAAAATGAACGGGCCAGAGGTCTGCAGGAGTGTTTTTTTTTTAAAAACCCTGTTGCCAACTCGTTGCAGGAGCGTTTTTTCGGTAAAACCCAGGGGCCTTCTCGCTGCAATCGGAAAAAGCATATCTGCAGCGAGTTGGCCCCTGTTTACACTACTACCTACATCTCAACATCTAATCCAATTTTATTAGACGTTGAGATGTAAGTCTCTTCCTAATCACACACTCTGACTTTGACACAGTCCTCAAAAGACTGCAAAAGACTTTGTGTAAATTCCTTACAAAAATTTCACAAATACACAAGTGTGGGTTTTTATCCTATGTTGTTATGTCTGTGAGAAGACATTACCATTACTAAATAATAATAATAATAATAATAATAATAATAATAATAATAATAATAATAATAATTATAATAACAATAATAATAAAAGCAACTGTCCTCTTAGTTTTAGCCAAATGATTAATATTAAAAAAGAAACCCAAATTTCTAAAATACTTCCATCCATTAATCATGCTCTGCACATGCTATTAGTAATAATATTCTACATTAAAAGAAAAGTTTTGAGTCAATATGAAAAACTGCATAAATCATAGTCTGAATGGGATGATATTCTGCACAAATGTAACAAAAATCTTTCCAGGTGTCCCTGTTGGGTCATGCTGTTGCTTAGAAAGGCATTGGATAAAACTCAATCCAGCCCACACTAAACAACATTTACTCGAAGCCTTTCCAGGCCCTACTAGCCATCATTTAAGATTGCCAGGTAGTAATCTTGCAAACACCAATTATCCACCTAGCTGGTACCCTCCCTTCCCCCCCCAATTTCCACTAAATGGTAGCACCCATGCCAACCTCTGGTCCCCAGCCTCAAGCCCTGACAAATCCTGATAAAGAGGATTATTCTCTTAGAGGGATCTTTCTTTACTCCCAGAAAGAGAAGTAACTTGAACCTGAAAAGTATTACTCATGCCACTAATCACCTCCAGTTTATTAACTCAAATTTGAGCACAGTTAAGGGAAAGAGAGAAGGTATGCCCAATGACCAAGGCAAAACCTAGGGAGAGGTGGTAATTAACCCTTAAACAGCTGGCAAAATGACCCCCAAACCTTAAGAAATGAGCAGACCATACCCACAGACTGCTGCAGGAACAGCAGGGATAACAATCGCATCTCAAACATAACGTTAAGATGAATAACCCAGATTTATTCATCCTTCCCATCCTCAAGAGAGGGAAGCCTTGTGGAACACCTGGTTTAACAGCATAAAATGAAAGCCTTGCATCACCTAGAAACTGCTGTACCTTCTAATCAGGTAAAAGTAGGAATAATAAGGGTAACTAGTGCAACAAGATACAGATGCAGTCATGTAACTGATGCAACATCAAGCATCAAAGCAAGATGGGCTGTGAAAATGCCTGCCACTACACATAAAAGGATCAGGACAATAGTTAGGTAGTTTAAACCAGCAGTGAATTGCTTTGTGCACTGTTTATTCTAGTGTTTATCCCACTGTATTATAAAACCTCACAGATTATAAATACAGTACATTTTTTAATGAGGATTCACTAATGTTAAATGTGGCAGTGTAGGGAAAATTTCTGAGCAAGGCCAATTTAGGGTGCATAGCTATATAAGCCACTTATATATAGTAGGCCACCCAGACCACAAAATATGGCAAGCTCTGATGATATAGGAATATTGGACCAGGAATAGTGACCATATAATGGGCGGCCAGGACCCTGTTCGACCTTCAAAATCCCAGCACCCGAATATCAGCCAAAGACATGTTGCCAAAGACGAAAGCCAAAGCCGCAAACTTCCGAACGTCATGGGCACGAGGATAGACTGCAGTCTGGCTAGACTTAATAACCATGCAGATGACCTGGGAGACTCGAGCCCTGGAACAGGTAACAATGGAAACCAGATCAACTCACAGCGCATCCCCAGCCACAGACGTCGAGGCTCACAGGTATCAGCAAAGAGCCGCAACCGGACACAACACATGATGCACATTCGGCCTGACCAACCAAGCATCAATGACCCAAGGATCCCTCCGGAAAGCAGCCATCTCATTCTTTGCCAGAAAAGGAGAAGGCTGCTACCGAACAAACCGATTACCAGGATCGAAAGAGCAGAAACACCTACACCAGAGGAGAGCACAAAGCTCACCAACCCGACCTCCAGAGGCCAATGCCAACAGAAAGAGGGCCTTGGAAAACAATCTTGAACCTAAGGTGCCATCACGAAACAAGAAGAGAGTGTGGAGAGCACCCTGTCCAAGGACCAGGACAGAACAAAGCATGAGAAAGTTAACAGAATGAGGCAGAAGTGACATCCACCCCGAACACAAGCTGGAGTGACACTGCTCTCTCCTTTCTGGGTGCCTAACCCTGGTCGATGGCAAATAAGAAAAAAACCCAACCACGGGGGAGGGGTTGTCAAAGGCTATTGCTCTCTGCGCCTCTCTGAGAGGGCCACATTCTGGCTCTTGGTCTCCGGTAGGCTGAAATCCATTGACTAATGCCCTGGTCTAATGTATCGCATATTAGCCAGATAGCTCCAGGGAGTCGGAAGGGCTCCCAACAGAACATTACACTAACCACCCCAATCTGCTCAAATTCTGCAAAAGATACTGTACAGAATGCTCTGCTCATGTACCCAAGCTGTCATACTGAGCACAGTTCCACAGCTGATGTTCAGTTCCCAGTTAGCTACAGTATGGAGGCCTTGATAAAGAAATTCAAAAGGTACTTGACCAAAGTCAGTGGTACCAGAGTCAGTTAAACCTCAAGACTACTCTATAAAAGTCAGCAAAACTATACAATCACTGGTGTAGCAGCACAGGAGCAGCATCAACAGTCTCATAATTGGCTGTGAAAGAGTACTGTCTCAATTATGTGAGTACCAGGGACAGCTGAGGGACTGGAAAATTCAACAAAAAGAATGAAATGAAACACCTCTTTCAAGTGGAACCCTGGTGGCTCCCTCAAGGTATTTTACCAAGCGTGTTCCATACTAAAACATCATCAGTTGTAGAAAGTTCTGTTTGGCCTATCGGAAACCAAAGCCAATGGTCTTGGCCTGCCCCCTCCCCCCCCACTCATAGAGGTGCAGGGAGCAAGTGACAATGCACCACCCCACCAGAAAAAGCCACCAGAGTCAGCAAAGCTTAACAGACAACTGAAGGGTTTACAGAAAATGAAGTCCTGAAACTGCCAAACAACTCCACAAGCAATTCACGTAGAACAAGGGATTCACTCAAACTAGGTCCCAACTTGTTAGCACCGAATACCACCAACAAGTGGCCAGGCCCAAGGCGCCTTCCATCTCAGTTGATGAACAAACAAATGACAAACCAATGAACACGGAGGTAGATGGGGGGGGGGGGGGGGAATCAGGGGCTATCTTCTTATCTTGAGATGATTTCGGGGCTTTAGTGTTCCCGCGGCCCAGTCCTCGACCAGGCCTCCACCCCCAGGAAGCAGCCCGTGACAGCTGACTAACACCCAGGTACCTATTTTACTGCTAGGTAACAGGGGCATAGGGTGAAAGAAACTCTGCCCATTGTTTCTTGCCGGCGCCTGGGATCGAACCCAGGACCACAGGATCACAAGCACAGCGTGCTGTCCGCTTGGCCGACCGGCTCAACAATTTCGTAGCAGAGCGTAGTTACCAAGACTCCTCCAGAAAGAGGTGTTCATTGTACTCAATACTGGGTTTCTGGGGGAAACTTGCAGTAGTTCTCTGTAGTTAACTACAGAGAACAAAACAGGACTTAGCAGGAAGGGAGAGAGGCAGCAAACTCTAGAATAAAGAAGAGAAACCAGGCCAAAAGACATGGCCAAAAGCAACACATGACCAACTGGGCCAGGAATACTGACCAAATACTGGAATACCAGAACCATGATGGCCCAAAACCATTGAGCTCGAATATCAGTCCAGGACATATTGGAGAAGACAGTGGGCAAAGCCATTTATTTGTGAACATTATGGGCCCGAGAGGGAGACCACAGGCTGGCTAGATTTAATGACACTGATGACCTGAGAAATGCAAGACTTGAACAAGGAAACCGGATCAACCAACAAGGCATCCACTGAGACAGGACTGGTAGATTGCAGGCAGTGACAAAGAGCCACCACTGGACACAATAAATAACGCACTCCTGGCCAAACCAACCAAGCATCCATCACCAAATTACCCCAATCTGGAAGCCCTACAATGCCTTATTTGTCTGAAGAGAAGGCTTAAAAAAAAAAAAAAAAAAAAGGTTTAGAACCCTTGAATAAGAGCCTGAGGCTCAGCAACCCTTAAGCTGGAAGCAAGAGCCAACAAGAAGAAAGCCTTAGCCCTTGGGCTGCACCCTTGTTTGTAAGAGACAACACCATGGTACATGAGAAAAAACACACAAAAAATTCCTTCAAATACAGTACAATTATTAAAATGCATTCCCTGGTCAAACAAAAAAAAAAATGTACTGCATACGACTTACTTTGGCCATGGTGAAGCCAGGAAATCTCACAATAATGTCACGATTCAATGTGTGGGGCAGGAGTTGCAACAAAGACATTATTACATATTTACTTTAATGTCTCTGATACGTTTTCCTCTGGTCATTGCAGTAATATTATTCTATATTAATATGTAATAATATTATGAAATAAAATGTTTGGAGCATTGGAATGCTAAAATATAATTGTGTCACTAAGATGAGCATCATATTATAAGTTTAGAATAATAAACATTGTTTTGCAGTCATTACACTGTATAAACACCATATATAAAACTACCTTCATTTTCATGCACCATTACAAACCACAATGCAGTTCTGGTAAGTGTAATAATCTCATAACCAGTTATCAGAGTTTAACCAACCCCCCCATATGTTTTGCACAAAATTATAACTGCACACACAACGAATACAGTATATAACACATGTTATAAGAATTATGTGAGGAGACAATTATTTTGAGTTAATACCTTTGGTGACTTTGGTGACTTAGCAAGCTCCATCACCTCCTGATAAGCAACAGGAAGAAGATACATCAACGTTAGTACGCACAAAGCATCATAATTTAGTACAGCATTAGAAGGGGAATCATGAACATGTGAACAAAAAAATCAGCGTTGAATGTAGTGAAACGCCATATTTTGGGCGAGTCCCGGAGGCTCCCTGGAGCTATCCAGGCTGAATGGATATGTATATCTTTCTGGAATCAGTCAATGCATGTAGTTCTTGCCTACTGGGGACCACGAGCCAGAACCTGGCCCCCAACTAGAGAGGCACGAGGAGCAATGGCCTATAGAGACCCCCCTGTGGTTGAGAACATTCTATGTCTGCCATCGACCGGGATAGGCACCCCAAAACAAACCCCTATTCTGGTAAAACTATTGCGACCGAAGGTCGAACAAGTAGACAGAACAACCCCAAACGAAAATTAGCAAGCTAGTGTGATGTCATCATGTCGCCGTGCCACTGTCTGCGCAACCCCCCCCCTCCCCAGGCGGGGGAAGGGGGAGCCTCAGACCCACCTGCCGGCGACCCAATCTTCAGTTCTTAGGCTGGATGTCAAAAAGCGAGAAAAACACCGCCGACCGAAGGGAGGAAGGGATGCCGGGGAGCCTCTGGAACTCACCCAGAAAATGTTGTTTCATTACATTCAATGCTGTTTTTCTGGGGGGAGCCCCTTCGGCTCCCCGGAGCTACCTCACTACAGATAAGGAAAAGAGGGAAGGATCCGGTAGGCGGACGCCATGCGCCCTAACATAAAACAAGACCACAGACGAAAAGAAAGGACCTTGCCAACGACCCGGGAGACCCGAACCCCAGAACAGGAAAGAGGGAAGTAAGGGAATCCGAGCAAACCAAAATGCGTCTACAGCCCCAGAGGCCAAGACGCGCAGAGAACAGGGAAGAGCCACAACCGAACAACAAAAGAAAGCACCCCCGGCCTGACCAACCAAGCAGCAACCCAAGGACCTCTCAGGAAGCAGCAAACCCAAACATCACCCAAGAAGGAGACTGCATCAAAGGAACAACCTACCACGAGGACCTATGAGGCAGAAAAACACAAGCGCTAGAGGAGAGCCGGAAACTCCACGACCCGACCTCTAGAGGTGAACACCAACAGAAGAAGGAGACCTGAAAAACAAAAATACACCAGAACCGAAGGGATCATGACAACCGAGGAGAAGAAAATAGACCACCTGGGCCAGCGACCAGGACAGTATGGGAAGTGCAAGATCAGGTTGGAGGCGAAACCACGCCCAAGACAACAAGCGGAACAGAGCAGAAGGAACAGCAAGAATAGGAACCAGAAGGGCAGGAGTGGTTGACCGGAAGTCCACAACCTCCCGCAGACATTGCAACAAGGGAGAACAAGGAAAAAGTGAACTCGGTACCAAAACTGAACACCGAGGTAGTCCAAAATCAGGGAACTGAACATGGACAGAGGCCCACCCCAGCGTCTAACAGTATAGCCAATAAGCACCAACCAAGATACACAACCACGTGTAGCATAGAGGGGGGAAACAAACAGAAATAGGCAAGGAAAAGACTGGAATATGGACCAAGTAGCAGCCGGTAACGCAATGTACACGACCAACCACAACGTGTGGTGTGGGAGGTCGCACATACACAGACACACACCAAGGATATCAGGGTGCACCCAGGCACCAAAGATAGGTAAGGAAGGAGTGTCCAGAGATCATGTCAAGGAAGGAGGACACAAACACGGACCGAGGGAACGAAGGAATGTCCAAAGATCGAGAAAAAACCCAGGCGCCAAAAAACAAACAAAAGCACCGAAATGCGGGACAGTGTCCCCCAGTACAACAAGAACAAGAAACACGGACAAAGTAGTCACTGTAAGACACGCGCAAAGTGTCCAAGCAAAACACACAACACCTAACACCCCTGTTAGAAGCCAATGACGCTACCCTGTCAAGTGGGGAAGTGATAGGGTAGACAAGGATGAATCATTTAACACGGATGGTACATGCACAAGGGGATACAGGTGGAAGCTGAGTAACCAAATGAGCCACAGACACATGGAAAAAACTGTTTCAGTGTCAGTAGTCAGTAAATGGAATGCACCAGGAAGAAATATGGTGGAGGCAGACTCCATACACAGTCGCAAATGTAGAGAAGATAAAACCCAGTAGACTCGGGAAGCTGTACACCTGATGATTGACAGTTGATTGGCAGGACCAAAGAGCCGAGCTCAACCCCCACCAGCACAACTAGGCGAGTACAATGAGGCGAGTACCCCACCAAACAGCAAGAACCAGCACTCAGCCGACAGATTCGCCAGACAGTACAATCTCACCTGCAAAACAGAGGCAGCTCCGTGTCACGGCACATCGGAGCCGTACAATGGAACAGGAGCATTCCTAGTGGAGAACGTCCAGAGGTGCGAGCCCAGTAGAAGAAGACGAGGTGCATGCAGTACAGAGGCAGAAGCGGCGCCACTCAGAGCTGCCCCCTCACTCACTTCAGAACACCAAGTATCCAAGGGGTTATGACCGGAAAGAAGAGGAGTGAAAACCGAGTAGAATCCGCGAGAAAGAACGCTGAACACCCACACATGTGTGCACTGCCCAGAAACAAAAAGATCACCCCGGCCCCAGCACCCGAGGTACGAACCGCACTACCTGTCTTCTGGGCGGCTCGTACACCAGTCGTATGTACACATATTGTACATATACCAGCAAGGTGTATGTACATACATACAAGGCAAGGTAACAAATACGAGGAATATCGAAACTGGAAGGAGAAACGATGTGAAAACAAAAGAAGGACCAGAGGGAAACCTCACTGGAAGTAAACAGACGTCCCAAGAACAGCGGAAGTACCGAAAAGGTTCACGAACCAACGAAAACCGTGACAAGCACAAGCGCACGAAGGCACATACGGGTCCAAAGACCCCCAGACCAAGGGACGTGCAAGGATCCTGAAATGAAGGGAATAGTAATGCGACATAAGTGCGAAAAAGGTGAGGAAAAGGGGGGAAAAGCACCCCCAGGAAAGACGGAACTGAACGGACCCGAAAGGACACGGAACCGAACCCAGGGAGGGGTAGACCCGAAACCAACATGAATGCAGAGGGGAAGGGAAAACCCCACTCTGAGGAACTACAAGCCCCGCTCCAAGGGTACAAAACCCCAAGTGGGGCAAAATGGGGTCTAGGCCCCCCAGGCAACCCCTCCCCAACCCCGGGAACCCCTACGGCAGGACTCGGGGCCAAGTTGTTCCCCCCAAAGCCCCAGCCCCACAAGTAAAAGCTGGGGCAGCCATATAAAACACTAAGGAAGGCAGCCCACTGGTCAAACCCATACGGCACGGCTGGAAGAACAGGCTGGAATGCCTCCGCCGCCATCCCGGAAGAGGAAAACCCCCGAGACCGCCCGAGTCTCAACCCAACCAGACCCTGCCCCAACCCGGAAACCCGCCTACGGTTCGAAGCCAGAAGGAAGGGGAAGGAAGTATGCACAGCAGAAGGGGAAGGACGAGGAGGAGTGGAGGGAACTGGAGCCGAAGCGACTCCTACCCTCAAGTCTGGACCCCTTAACCAAAATGAGGCAGTCACAGTGCATCCTGGGCTGCAACCAACCTAGAGCGTTGCAGCAACCTAAACCTAGCATACAACGCCGCAACTGCTTGCACCCCGCACATCATTATCAGTGGCTTTGGCGAATGGGAGCAAGTTCAGACAACACACGTCACACGACTCCGGGTGAAAACAATCTTTGACCCAACAGGCAGCATGGCGGAAGCAAAATAAGCGAGTTTCACCCTGAGACAAGGGGACAGGGCAACCTTCAAACTCACAAGATGCAAGGGGGGACTCAGGGGTCGCATCTATCGAACCACGTAGCCCCCGTGGGGTTTCCGAGGGACCCTAGCCATGGTTACACGCTAAGGGAAGCCTAGGCAGGGTTCTGCAAACCGGCGCCCAAGTTTACCCAACAAACTGCAAAAGCTGAACCCTCCGGGACGTGTCCACTCACGGGGACCAAGCGGGGAGGACCACCAAACACAGAAATATAGATATATAAATATATATACCCCAAGAACAACAAGAGGACAGCGTACCCAGGCGGAACAGAACCGGCCGCTCTCATAGGTGAAAACTAGCTGTGCAGTACCCTGTGTCCCTACCAGTGATGAAAACTACCCCATACCCAGAGACAAACAAGGCTAAGAAAAAAACCAAGCTGACCCCAAGGGCGGCCAAGTACCGAGCAGTAAACGGCACAGCGGAGGTAGATCCCGAGGTGACTTGTGGAAGGAGGCCCCAAGCCCCAAGGGCAGTACTTACAGGGCACCTAGGGAAGGGAACCCTAGGCGCATGCAGCCCGAGTACCGTGGAATATCACTCTCGGCTCACACACCACCTGTAGAGACAGCCCACACCACAAGGAGCAGAACTGAAACAAAAACTGGAGCCTGAGGCATGACCGCACCAGACTTCCATCAGCCTAAGAACTGAAGGTTGGGTCGCCAGCGGGTGGATCTGGGGCTCCCCCTTTCCCTTCCCGGGAATGGGGAGGTTGCACAGACAGCGGCACGGCGACATGATGACGTCTTGCTAGTTTGCTAATTTTCATTTGGGGAGTTCTGTCCACTCGTTCAGCCTTCGGTCACAATAGTTTTACCAGAATAGGGGTTTGTTTTGGGGTGCCTATCCCGGTCGATGGCAGACATAGAATGTTCTCAACCACAGGGGGGTCTCTATAGGCCATTGCTCCTCGTGCCTCTCTAGAGGGAGCCAGGTTCTGGCTCGTGGTCCCCGGTAGGTAAGAACTCCATGCATTGACTGATGCCAGAAAGATATACATATTCATTCAGCCTGAATAGCTCTGGGGAGCTGACAGGGCTTCCCTCAGAAAAAATAATTTAAAGTATCAAGAGTAGAATATTATTAAATTAACATAACTTAAATTGGTATAAAACTCACATATTTTTGTTTAAATGACCAACAAGTAATTTACATGATAATCATTTTTGCAGTCTAATATATAATGCATAGCTTCCAAAACACTGTACTAGGAAAACAACTGAATGCTATATTCAAGATGAAACGGTGTGACAAATATTTCTGAAAGTACAAAATTTACACACACACACCAAGTCTTAAATATTTCATAAGATTTATTAAAAAAGAACTAAAAGTTAATACTGGCCTATAGAATATACTTTATCTATATCCTGTATAAAAAAAAAATTAACCTTATGTGGTTTGATGTCATTAGGACAATCATGAAAGGTATCTTCAATCTGTCTTACCATATCTTATAATATAATTTTTTGGTGAAATATTAAAAAAGAATGCTCTATATGGGAAATTCTTATAGGATTCATTAATGTGTCAGTCCCATCATAAAATAACTTATTATTTGTAATTTAAAACAAGAGTGTAGACTCCTGTAAAATGCCTTCATATGCTAGAGTTTTGAAGGAGAACCAACACAGCACTTGTTGAAGAGATTTACAGTACATACTGGAATGTTCACTACTTAGAGAAGCAGTTCATTCTTGCTGGTGCTGAAAAATTACAACTTGGAATGTGAGAGGTTTAACTTTGCAAGCACATACAAAGTGAAAGTAGAATGAAAGCAGGACAAAAATAAATTACCAGGTAATAAAACCTGATATGGGAAAACATGTCAGTTTTTTTATGTAATGATGTTGAGGCTGAGAAATGTAACAAACCTTAAAGTGCTGCTGCAGTGAGAATAGTCAGAGAAAAAACTATTAAGGAGAATCAACAGTTAATTCCATGACAGATATACACGTGTAAGATGAAACACAGCTTATGGCAAACAAGACTGCACTCTACTTGTAGGATAAGTCACAAACAAAAAATATGAACATTTATTCAAGAGTGGAACCTTGATAGTAAACAAAAACATGATGGTCTGAAAAGAATTTGTTGGATGAAAACTAAGATAATCTAGGTCAATGGGTCTGACTATTCTATTTATTTATTTGAATTGTAAGTTTAAAAATCCAGTGTTGAATGTAATGAAATGCCACTTTCTGGTAGAACCTTTGTGCCTACCTGAAGCTATCTTGTTGAGATGCCGCGCCACTACCTGGTCACATTAGTCACATGACTGTTTGGCTTATACGAGACCAGAACCTAACCCATTCACAGAGGTGCAGTGATTTGGGGAAAATATTTTCGTCACCCCCACTGGAAAAACATCTACAAAGTCAATGAAGCTTTACAGATAACTGCAAAGTTCATAGCAAATGAGCCAATGAGACTGCTAAACAACAAGTAAATCTATTTAGGAAAAACAGTGAACCACTCAAACAAGTGTAAACCCATTACTACTGCAAGCTGCCACCAGCCAGCCCAGAGCCCTGGCTCACAGCTGACTGCAAGGTCAGTCCAGATCTGATGCACCCTGAATGGCCAAACCTCTAAACCTGGTAGGGATGGAGAGAGTCAGGGGGCCACTGGGGCTCTACTTGAGATTTCATAACATTCAATGTTGGTTTTCTGGAAGGAGCCCCCTTGTATCTCCCTCAAGCTAACTAATCACTGAGAAAGGAATCAAGGAATATTCCAGGGAGGAGACAGCAGATACTACCCTGAAGAACATATCACAGGCCAGGAACCAGACCCAGTAACACACATTACCTACAGGGACCAACAAGAACCTAACAAGGAGGTGCTAGGACCCCATCTTAACACCAAAACTCTGAAACAGAAAAATAACCCATGCCATGCTACAGGAAAAGCAATGCGGCAACCCAACCAACACTACGGTCCTCAGAGCAGACCACTGGCTACTCAGTCATGAAAACAGTGAACAACCTGAGTAATAGGAACAGGTACCAAAAAAAAACGGGGCAACCAACAAGGCAGCCACTAAAGCTGAAGTGTTACATGCAGGCAGCAGCTAAATGGCCATAACAAATGATGCATCCCCAGCCAAACCTGCCAAGCATCAATTACCAAAGGATCCCTCCTGGAAGTCAGCCAGTTTATTCAATGCCAGAAAAGAAGGGGGCAGATGAACAAATCGCCTTCCAGGGTCAAAGGAACAACCCTTTCCTTCCCCCCTCAACCTCCAGAGATGAGTATGTACTCTCTAATACCACAGCTGTAAGCAAGAGTCAACAAAAACACCATTCCAAGAGAACACTCCCGACCAAAGGGGCAACCGAGAACTTGGTAGGGAAAGAAAGACCAAGACAGGTCAGGAGAAGCATGAGCTGGTTGGAGGAGAAAAACGCCCAAAACAACTTGTGAAATGGCATTGAAACATCAGCAATGTTGAATGAAAGCAGCGATGGCTCTGCCAATGCCTAACAATAAGAGGTAACAATATCAGCCAGAAGATGCCAAACCAAAGACATCCATGACATGAGGAACAGAACCCTAGAACATGCACCACTAGAGAAAGATTAGGGACTGAAGAGGCAAAACAAGTGCCAGGCAATGACATTAACACTGCAAAGAGATGCAGGTGGGACACCAATAAAACAACCACCCACCTGCTTGCCACACAAATGGTTAAGACTATTTGAGATGTCAGTCAAGAATCCTAAAGAGACCCAACCTTAACTCAACCCAGGACTGAACCAAGTGGGACATCCACTAGCCCAGAAGAAACTCACATCCAGCGAGCTGGAAAGACCCAGATCCCTAGCCATCTAACACACGGACCACCCACGGTCTGTGCGTCAGCCTAGCTAGTCACCAAAGGAATCAGCACATGAAACCCAAATTGGAACTAGGTCACCAAGGATCATGCAAAAATCCAGCGTTGAATGTAATGAAACGCCAACCCTGCGGATAAACCAGCACGGCAAAGTTCAAACTCCAACACAGCTGCTTGAGCAACCGCCGAGTGACCAAGGACATGCTACACAGAGCAGGACAACAACACACCTCACCTCACAACAATCCAAAACACAAGACAATCACCAAGTGGGAAACGAGCATTGCAAAACCCTACAAGAGCTTCAGACAAACAGGTAGTCACAAATGGAAGGCTACAGGACGCATGTCAAGGAAGTGTCCAAGTCCAAAAGAACTCCTGCAAAGCCCATATGAAATGAGGGGTGTCAACCAGCCAGGAGAAACAGACAACTGCAAACTGCAGGCAAGAAGCTGAAGCCGACCAGGACATGAAAGAGGCCAATACCAGCAAGACTGAACCCTACAGGAGGAACCAAAATAGACCTGCACGAGCCAAAACAGGTGCAACATGGGACAATAGGACCCTCCTCCCCAGAGTGAAGACGAGTACAAAGCTCCAAAGAAACAAACCACAGGGGACCACCAAGAAAAACCAGAATGTGCAATGTCAGGGGAATTAAAACACCCATTAAATGAGCAAAAGACTCCACCAATGAAGAAATCAACATCCAAGGAGGGCTGAAGGGGGCACACAGACCCTTCTTACTAACCCCCCCCCCCCCCCAGCCCCAAAAGCCAGCCATAATGGCCCTGGGGCAGAGCTGTAGTCCATGACCAGCATCCAGGACAGAAAATTGTTGTATGAAGAAGTACCAGAGAAAGTGTGGTTGTGAAAAAAGAAGCTCAGCATCTCGACGGGAAGAGCCGATTCAATTACTTTTGCTGTCAAATTCGATGGATCACCACCAGAGAACACTAGACAAAACCTCAAGCAAACCCTGCCCTGACACCACAAACTGCTGAAACAACCAGTGAGGCAGCTGTCTGGCAAACTTCATGGGTGAGAAGCTTGCTGACAGAGTGGAAATGCTATGCGCATTTATGATGAAGGACTCTGGAATGCAGGTGTCACTGACCCAAGAGGCAACTTGGTGGAGGCAGAGAGAGAGAGTGATTGCCAGCCAGTAGAATGACGACAAGCACACAAGCTTGCATGTTGACAGAGCAGACTCGACAAGTCAAACCATAACAAACTATGCCGTAGACTCACAAGAGAATTACCATAGCCTGCAGGTGGTGACTGTAGCAGGACACCCAGGCAACACACACACTTACCAGAAGAACTGGCACCAAACAGTCTAAAAAACATGGCTACAACAGGCGTCTGCAGTGTGCTCTTTGAACAAAGTGCGCACGAACTCTAGTGCACATGACTCACAGCCAAACAGAACACCCCCCAGCCCAGAGCTTAAAGCCAGAGGAGGTAGTACATGTTCACTGACTAGAGCAAGGCACCCCACCCCAGTGGTCAGACCTCAAGGTAGTAAACTCCCAAATATGCCAGAGAAGTTACACTGTGGGTGCAAAGGCAGTGTTAACCGAGCATCCAGGAAAATGAACTCATAAACTTATGGGTTTATGCTAGCTTGAGTGGTTCACCGTTTCTCCTGAATAGACTGCCGAGTCATTTTGTAGTCTAATTGCCTCGTTTGCTATGACTCTTGCAGTTGTCCATAATACTTTGCTGACCTTTGTGAATGCTTTCCTGGTGAGGTGATAAGAATAAGTCTCCTCTCGGCGCCTCCATGAGGGCAATCAAGTTCTGGCTCCGGTCCCTAGTAGGCCAAATGGACTACAATGACCAATATAACCCAGTAGTCAGGATTCATCTAGGATAGCTTCAGGTAGCCACCAGGGGCTCCTACAAAAAATAGTTACATATTTAAAGTAATTTATTTATTATTTATGTGTTCTATAATCTATAATAAGAAAATACCCAAAATCTGGTGATAAATAGCAAAAATGTTTAAAAATCTTAATTATTCGGATTGGATCCAGTCCCAAGTAATCCGATCTATCAAGGTTCCACCATACTTTTGTTACTGAAGAGATCAATTATACTGAATCCATACTCTGAAGTAAAAATAGAGGCAAGGGAAGTATAGTATGAGATTTCACAGCCTCTTTCCAGAAGTTAGAAATCCGATTCAATAAAATACCATTCCCAAATGGTTTACAAACGTGTAATGTATTAATGAACAATTATTATTTTTGTGGTACAGTACTTTTTAATGAAGATAATTTATTTTCTAAACAAAATATGTCATGAATAATACAAGCAAAATTTAACAGCTCTTCAGAATATGGAATCAGAAGGTTTTTATAATTATTCTGACCTTGTTTTCTAGTTCGTCGTCCTTAATTTGTGAAAGGTGCATAAGAAGATGCAGGGTTAAGAAGTAATTGAGTAGTAAAATAAATATTTAGGGATGCTGCACTTACAAGATTAACTACAGTACTATACATCATGACCTTAAAAACCAGCATTCCATGTAATGAAATGCCTCTTTTTGGTTGGGCCCCAGTGGTCCCCCCCCTGCAGCAAGCTATACTGAGAGATCTCCACACATGAGTCCCATCAGCCCTAGGAGTTCCAGAGCATACCAGAGACCAGACCCTGGATCCCCTCACGGAGGCACAAAGAGCAGGGGTGTTATGATCTCCCTCACTTATGAAACATCCAGAAGTACATGAAGCAAAACGGACAACTTCAAGGTTGAGAGAGAAAAGAACAAAGCGGCAAATGACTTCACAAACAATCCACCCAGTAGTCAGTTTGAACCCCCTCTAGCTAAAGCTGACTACTAACAGGTGGTAGCACCATCATAGCTGTCAGTTTACCTTGTCAACATTTCACAGTCTGCAACCCAAGATAACAAACCGACGTATATGGTGGGGGAAGGGAGGGACGACTAGGAAGCCACCAAGACCCAACCAGAAAGAAGTATTTCATTAAATTCACTGTTAGTTTTCTGGAGGGGCCAAACAGTGGCTTCCTTTAGTGCTAACCATGTAGTAGTAAACCTGGACATACCAGAGAAGAGCAAAGATCAAACCCTCAAAGAGGAGAGACCAAGACGGGGTGTCAAGACCCTGATAGCCCTCCAGAATCCCCGAGTCTTGATATCAACCCAAGACATTAAACAGATAGCAGACAGAGACTCAAATTTTGGAACAACATGGGCAAGAAGATAGACCACATGATGGCTAGGTTTAAAGACACTGCAGATGACCCGAGATAAGTGAGTCTTGGAACAAGAGACAAAGTATCAACAAACATGTCCACTGAAACAGTTTAGGTGGTGCACAGGTAGCAATGAATAGTTGCAATCAGGCAACAAATGAGCCAACCCCAGCCAAACAAACCGTAAATCAATATTAAAGGACTCCAATGAAAGCCAAACATTCCATTCTTCAACAGAAAAGAAGGAGAAACCACCTGCCAGGGACAAAATAACAAAACCCCCCATTTTCAGAGGCGAGTGTGAAGCTCCCCAGCTCTACAACTGAAAGCAACGGCCAATAAAAAACAAAGCCTTAAAGAAGGTATCAATGACTGAAGGGGCGACCAAGAACTGAAAAGACAAAATAACAACTAATGCCCCTATCTAGACACCAATACAGCTCAAGAGGACAATGAGGAGGCTGGAGGTGAAAGAAAGCACAGGACAATTTATGAAACTGTCACAAGGAAGTACCGACACTGAAAGCCAACAAAAGCAGCTATGCCAAAGCTAAACGATAGATGATGACAGATACCAAAGTCCACATACAAGTGAGACTTGTAAGCACATGCACATGAAACAAACACTAAACCTTGAAATGATACACAAGCAAGTGGGCCCCCCATAAGACAAAGTCCAAGGGATGTCCAATACTTATCTAGAAATAGTTTGGATTTGCAAGGCCGGTAACTCAAGTAGTCCAAACTATTTACTATTAGGCAAAGGACTGAGGAATGTTGACATTGGGAGCCAGCAGCTCCCAATGTCACCACTAGTGGCAGCACCACTAACAGGGGGTAGCACCACCTGCTAGTGGTTAGCTGTAATGAAGCGTGGGGGGGGATGGTTCAAACTGACAACTGGGTAGATTGTTTTCAGACTTAATTGATGTTTCATTTCTTTTCGGTGAACCTTCACTTACTTTCTGGATGTTTACTTGGTGAGGGTGATCATAACAATGCCCTGCTCCCTGTGCCTCTGAGGGGCCAGGTTCTAGCACTGGTCTCCAGTAGGCTATTTAGAACTCCTAGGGTTAATGTGACTCGTGTGTGGAGCTATTCCTATGTGTGGAATTATCTTAATGTGGAAAGCTACAGGGAGTCACTGTTCAGCCCTCCAGAAAATAGTATTATCTAATATCATACGACAGCCCTTCAGCAGCACTCAAAATGCCAATTATTGAAAGAATGATAAAAGCAAAAGTTAGTCACATGACACCAATATTTATTTGCAAAGTCACTATCAAGAATTAATTTTAAACACGGATATTAAAGTCAGAATGCATCACTCCCTAAATAGTCTAAGGCTACCTTCAAGCAATAATTCAAGCTCTTAAATTACTTTCTTTAAATACTTTTGAGATGTACAATACATTTCCCTATTCTGTGAAGGCACATATGCCAATTACATAAACCAATAAATAAATAAATTATATATATATAATATATTTTATTATAATCAAGTCTAGAAAATGTATATTAACACTTTCGCGTTCCACAGACTTAATAATTCGTCACTCACTTTTCTACTGAATGTGTTCCAACGACGCAATACTGAGTCACTCATTACAATATTTTTTAAAAATTTAAATTTTATCAGATCAATCTGGTAGTGGTTTTAAAATAAGCGCCTTTAGATTGCACACAATTTGATACCAAAATCAAAGATATAACATGAAACTTGATGTCCAAACACTTGAAATATTATAAATAGGTCTATGGTCTGAATATTAAAATATTTGTTAAAATTCTATTTATTGTCCTATTATCTTGGGACTTGTTTTAAAATGTGCGCCTTTTTATTGCGAACAATTTGATACCAAAATGAAAGATGTAACGCAAATATTTATGTCAGAACACTGGAAAGATATAAATAAATTTGTGATGATGAGCGTCCAGAATTAAAATATTTGTTAAAAATCCAGTTATTGCTCTATTATTCTGGGACTAGTTTTAAAATAATCGCCTTTTTATTGCGAACAATTTGATACCAAAATGAGCGACGTAGCACGAAATTTGATGTTATCAAATTGAACGAGTTGAACATTAGGTTGCAATGTACAAAATGGTGCTCGTTCACGGGTAACTTTAGGCTTTTCTGCGGGGAGGCACTCCAGCCTTTTGTACATTTTATTCATACACATCTGTAGGGAATTTAATTGCGAACACAATGATACCAAAACGAGCGACGTAGCACGAGAATTAAGGTAAAAAAATGGAACGAGAATGCACATGTTACTGATTTTGTGCGTTTTTGCCGACTTTACGCTTTGCTGTTGGGAGTCACGCTAGGCTTTTGGACATCATATTTATACACACCTGTAGAGAATTTAATTGCGAACACAATGATACCAAAACGAGCGACGTAGCACGAGAATTAAGGTGATAAAGCTGGAACGAATATACACATTTGGGTGTCACCGCGCGCTTACCCGCATGGAGGGGCCACCTACCCCCTGTCAACCGCGAGTTTCCACGGAGCGCGAAAGTGTTAAATGGAAACATAACAAAATTACTTTAGCCCTTCATATTATGAGAACAGTGTAACACCTGATAACATCGCACATCAGTGACTAAATTACAGCATTTGCATATTCAATATATGCAATGAGCTATGTATGTGACTACGAATAAGAAACTTAATTTTCTTTGTAGATCAATTTTCGTAAGAAAATGAATACATTATTAAAAACTGAACATCCCCTAAATGGGTAAATTATGCGGACAAAATTCAGACTGCTCAGAGGTCCTGGGAGGGCAGCAGAGACCTTCCCAGCACCAGCTGGAGATTGGTACACAGCTGCATCAGAGCTAAATGTGGGATAGAGATTTCAAGATATCCCAGACCAGCCCCAACCACATCACAACTTGACAAACCACTAACAGAGTCTTTTGCTAATTGACTAAGAAGCATGAGAAGGTCAACCAGGAAACCAGATTCCTGACTAACAGCCGTCGGGTTCAAACCGAAAGGCAGAACTCAAAACTGGTATGAGAGAAGCACCACTCTAAACCTCAGCCAATCCCTCAACCACAGCTAAAAGAAAATATGCAATAAACATCATGAAGATTCTAGGAAATGAGCAAATCATTGCATGAAACTACATGGCAAACCTGGGACGCAGTTGTCATTCGGAATGAGAGACAAGGAATTTACTGGATGAGCCATGACAGGTAAAGGTTCCAGGGTATCGTGCATAGAGGTAGTGAAGAAGCAAGACACCCTCCACTAAGATGGGATCACTGCGACCAAACTCTTACCCGTTGATGATTTTGGGGATTAGTATTTAAATGGCCCAGTCTCTGACCAGGCCTCTTGTCAACAAATTACAAATGACATTGTGGAGTAGTAGTAGAGTAGATGGCTGAGCAGGTACCCTAAGGTACAGGAAGGGAAGGGAGTTCCAAATCCCAAAGAGTTCATAAGGGTTTTTTTGGTGTTTCCAATAAAAACCCTAGAAAACCACATGGTACACCTATGCATCCCATAACTTAGTGTGTCAAAAGCCCTCAGTTATCCCACCCACTGTGCTGTCACTAGGGTGAACTACAAAAGGGCTGATGGAGGAACTTCACTGGCCACCAGAACTGAGTGAATGTGGAGCATACAGCAATGGCAAAAGAAAGAATGGCACATGCCTGGGTTTCTGGTGCATCAGATCCTCTATATTAACTAGAATTTTTAGAAGAACGGGACCAGTGTTGATGATAAGATAGAAGAGACATAGTCGGATGCAGCCAAAACTCTTATTAAGTGGCTGAGAGGAAGCACAGGAACTCCAAATACATGACTTACCTCCCACTCCAGTAAATGAGGGGATGGGGTGAAAATGGGATGACAAAGTGCAAGGAAAGCGACCAAGTGGACTTTTAGAGAGTGTCTAACATGACTTATTGGCAGGCATGGCCACTTACAAGCTCATCACTGCATCCCTTATAAGTAGATTTAACAACTTGATAATTCAGTGTGTGGGACAAAGGATGAGGCATCCTCAGACATTATATCACAAGTGTAGTTCTCATCTTGTAAATACATTTTAGGTAATTATACATTCACATCCCAAGAGGTTAACATAGGACAAATTTGTTTTATTGTCATTAATAGTCACCAGATTGCAAACAAAAAAAATCACATGTGGTAAGCTAAGCCCAATCCCACAATGATCACACAAGCGAGATTCTACTCTAAATGGAAAATACACCACTGTGCAATACGAGAATATTATTAGAAACTTTGTAGTATACAAAATATATTTCAAAGTCCAAAGTACACAGCATTCTGAGCAGGCCTAAGACAAATAATAAGGATTAAAAATAATTAATTGATTTCACATTACGGTATATGAATTATTTGGATGGTGGGGCGTTTGAAATGAGTCTGACACAGAAAATATACTGCTTAACAAACAAAATAATATATTTTAAAGGAACCATACAGTTCCTATGCACTTCAAAATCTGGAGCAATTATGACCAAGAGCTTTTTGAATGTCGACAAAAGAATCAGCATTGAACATAATGAAACGCCTGTTTCTACAGGAGGGGTTCCTTGGTGGCTCAATGTTGCTAGCTCAACACATGTAGGTCACATAAGCCCCAGTCTTAAACATATGAAGTCATTAGTAGCCTAACAGACTAGAGTTCAAATCCTGGCATCTCCTCACAGAGGTGCAGGGAGTTGGGGATTCATGATCACCCTCACCAAAGAAATAAACCCCAAACACGAAGCTAATCTAAATATACAACTAAGGTTTACAGATAGTAAATCCCCGTCTGTAAAAATCTCTTGGTGACTCATTTTCAGTTGTTTGCTGATTGTTTGTTTACTTTCTATGAACCTTGAAGTTGCCTGTCTTTCTTTGCTTCTTGTCTGGGGATTTGTTTCTTCAGTGAGAGATCATGAATTCCCTACTTTCTGCACCTTTGTAAGGGGGGTCTAGATTTGAACTCTGGTCTCTGGTCGGTATTAACTATTAGTCTCTGGTAGGCTTTTAGGTGTACTGCACACACCATCTGTTGTCATGGGGAAAGGGAATGCGCATACCAGCATATCACATTTGTTTGTATATTGTAAGATTCAAAACTCAAGTGAAGTAGGTTGGGTATCAGATGGATGCCTCAGACCTGGCACTGAAATTTGTAAAAAAAAATTCCCAGCATGCCTAACCTAACCATTTGCTGGGGCCTGACAGCTGAGTGGACAGCGCTTCAGATTCGTAGTTCTGAGGTTACAGGTTCGATCCCCGGTGAGGTGGAAAGAAATGGGCAGAGTTTCTTTCACTCTGATGCACCTGTTCACCTAGCAGTAAATAGGTACCTTGGAGTTAGACAGCTGCTACGGGCTGCTTTCTGGGGGGGTGTAACAAAAAGGAGGCCTGGTCAAGGACCGGGCCGCGGGAACGCTAAACCCCAAAAATCATCTCAAGATAACTTCAAAATGCCCAATGGCTGCAGATAGGCTCAGATTCAAGTGAGCAACCATGGCTGATGCACACGCATCTAGCTCGCAGTCTCTGGGTCTCGTGGTTGAAAAACCACTGTTTGAAGATGGAATTCAAAACATATTTTTTGACTCTTTGAAGAGGATCGTACTAATAATGTTGATGACCCAAATCCCAATAAAGACCTAACACAAGTATCGGATATGAGTGATACTGACACTGAAGAAGAGGATACAGGGGGGTATGTATAATACAGTACACTGCCAGCCTTGCCACACAATCTGAATAAGCACCCCTGCCATTACTGTATTACCACCACCAGTACCATCTGGCATTTCTGAACAACGTGATATTGCAGGAGACAAATCTGTTTCTGAATTCAGTGACACTAACTTTGAACAAGTAGCATAGAAGAACCGAGTGTTAGTGGCTCTTGTGGTGGTGTTACTAGACGAGGATTTGCTGTCTCAGCAGCATGCCCTGCCAAGTGCTGGTCTCTCTCCAGCCATGAGGACACTAACAACAGTGTGGCGGCCTTTTCAAGTTTTTGTGGTCGGCCTACTATACAACGTAGGAAAACTATCTCCAGGCCAACAGAGTTTTAGTTCAAGAAAACTGAACTGTTATGTTGGCACCCATGCTGATAGTGGTCATGGTGGTGATACCAGCACAAGCAGCATGGGTGTATTTGTGAGAGAAATTTGTAACAATTTTGTACCAGAAATACCAACATTTAATGATATGGATGTTGGTGTTACAGAGATTTAGCCATATATTGGTGATGATTTGAGTGAAAATATTTTATGACTTATTTTGATGAGCCATACAAGAAACATCTTGGTGACAAAACTGCTATGTAGTGCAACTTATGGCTAATTACCAGCTTCATGTGTAACATGTTGAAAGAGACAACTGTGTCTGAAATGTATGTGTTTCTTGCACTGTACATGATAATAACATTATCATTTTCAACCAAACCCAAAATTTCAATAAAGATGAGTCACAAAACACATTCCTGTTATTTCTAAGGTGCTTACTATTTGCAAACAATGATAATGTGGATTGATGCAATAGACTGTGAAAAGTGAATGAAGTGTTCAGTGATGTGAGATGAAAGTTCCAAGATCTCTCTGTACCAGGCCAGAATGTAGTGATTGACAAATCACTAGTTCTTTTCAGGGGCCATCTCGCTTTCAAGCAATATATATCATCGAAATGGCACAGGTTTGGACTGAAATTCTTTGTGTTGTATGACTGTGAAACCAGACCAGTGATGTGATATTATATTCCCATGATCAAGACACTCATGGAACCACTGTTAAACACTAGGCACATTCTGTACACTGACAATTATTATACAAGCCCCTTGCTAGCTATGTTTATGCTTGAACTTTACTGTGCCACAGGAGTCTGTGGCACAGTAAAGCCACATAGAAGAGAAATGCCAGTGTTTGTTATTGGTATTGCAGTGGGTTATTTTCAGCTGAGAAAAAGCAATAAGATTTCATCAGTACATAAAATAGACAGACACAAAGTGAATATAGTGTCAACTATTCACGCTGTTGAAATAGACAGTGGCAAAGTGAAATTTACAACACAAGGAAAATTGTACTGTATACAGTAAACCAGATTGTGTCGTGGTCTACAATATAAATATGAGATTGGTAGAATATTGTGATACTGTACTGATGGTTAGTATTATCGAATGTGTTTGAAAAAGTATAAAGTTGACCAAGAAATTGTTCTTTCATCTTGCGGACATAACTGTGCTGAGCTGTTACGGTATGTATTTGGTGAAATCGGGCAAGAAACCACCAATCCGTAATTTAAGTCTTGCTCTCTTGTCACAATTACTTGAAAAGTTTGGCCAGAAAGGCTGTGTTGTGACAAAGGTTTATCCACCAAACCTTTGGGAGCCGAGCGGACAGCACGCTGGATTTGTGATCCTGTGGTCCTGGGTTCGATCCCAGGCACCGGCGAGAAACAATGGGCAGAGTTTCTTTCACCCTATGCCCCTGTTACCTAGCAGTAAATAGGTACCTGGGTGTTAGTCAGCTGTCACGGGCTGCTTCCTGGGGGTGGGGGCCTGGTCGAGGACCGGGCCGCGGGGACACTAAAAATCCCCAAAATCATCTCAAGATAACCAACAATGCCTTACACTGCTCCCAACAGACTGGCTTGCAAAGATGCCCTTGTACTGCACAAGATTGGTTACATACTAGGTACAATAAAATCTGGAAAATGTATATGTGAGAGTGATGTTTGAAAAACTCAGAATGAATAAATAGGAAGCAAAAATCTGTGAGTACTTGGTGTGTTGAATACAAAGTTGCCTTGTACTATATGGACTGCTTGAGTGATTATCACTCATTTGCAAAGTTCCAAATGTGTAATACAGTGTGTGAAAGTGTAGTGTTTACAAATTAAATATTGAACAAGTAATAATGTGACAATAAACATTTTTATTGGACACATTAATGACACAATTATCACGGCTCCTTAGAATATTATGAACTTTCTACTCTGTAAATATTGCCAATTACATTCATGTGCATAAGAAAAAAATAAAGCAATAAAATGTATTAAAAATGGACACAAATATATTTGTGACAACTTGAGTGTTGAATCGCCCACGCGACCAGTTTCAGGAGTCTGTGGCATGGGCTAGAAGATGAGCTATGACATCACCCAGCTGTGATGAATTAGCTCATCTTCTTCAGCTCACTGCAGCCAAAGTGCTTGTTATCTTATGTTTCACCATTCAGGGAAGGGATTTTAACAATATAAGAACAAAAATTTGCGGGGGAATATTTTATTTTACATGCACAGAGGACTCATCTCAAACAGGTGTGCGGTACAGTGGTTAAGGACACCTTGGGCTGATGTGACTTGTATGTGTGGAGATATTGACCAGACCACACACTAGAAGGCGAAGGGACGACGACGTTTCGTCGTCAAAAGTGTGTGGTCTGGTCAACATATTTTAGCCACGTTATTGCGACTCATCGCCTGCATGTGTGGAGATATTCTCGGTGCAGCTAGCTACAGAGCCACCGTTCAGCCCCCTCCAGAAATAATGATCAATATATACCTAAAAATCATCAGAACGTTTACAAGTAGGAGCTCTGGAGCAGACATATATAAGAAGTCATAACAAGGTCTATAACAATTGGATCAAATAATTAATATTTGCAGAAATTTGATATAATATTGGTTTATATAATTCAACTTGCATTCAGGTGCATTAATAAATTAAAAGCATTCTCAATAGGACTTTAGGAAAGGGGTGCATCACTTGAAGAAAAAATTAAAGCTTACCAACACTCAAGAATTTTGAGATCAATATCAAATTGCATTTTGAAAATTTCAATAAAGATGCAGTCATACTGTTAGTAAAACATTGACTCATGTTAAACACAAACATGTTATTGTGATAAAATGCATTTCCAGACTACATGCATCACCTTGCAAACTGATGAAAGGGGGGAAATGTACTTTTGAGATTGTCAACTATACAAATACAATGAGTTGCATTCATAAATTCATTGTCAAACTTTTAAGCCTCATGTGGAAGTTACTAGAGAAGTACAATTATCAACATTAATACCTGATTGACTTTGAGATTAGCCGAGTCAGGAGTCTGCACTGTGGTGGGAGTTGCAGCCGTTTTTGTCTGCTGCATTAAGGTAAGCGTGGAAAAGCAAAGGAAGGTACGCAACATTATCCAATGAAAAATATTAATATATATTTCATATAAACCAAACCAAAAATCTATTTAGGGCTCTATCAAATATTTTTAATCTCATTAGTACTTAAGAATTAACCATGTCATGCATTTGTTTAGAAACAAACAATATAATAGAAAACTAATGTGTTGTGTAACAAGATGCCCCATTCTGGGTTGCTTTTTGGTAGCTATCCTCAGCTGGGATACATAGAATACTGTGACAATGCCAGGCTTTCAATGACAAAATCATCATGCTAAGATTAAGTACCATCCATCTGTTTACACACCAGACCTACATAACCTGGATCATCACACCCACAGGATTTGTGCCGTTTATCAGCCATATCAACTATACTAAGGCGACCTTTTAAAGACCATCAATATTGACTGTTGTCTCGGTGTGTAAGAACTGTAGTCATTTCAATAAACTGTGTGAATGTGGAACACGTTTATGCAATTTCAGCTGTACCTGTCCTGTCCAGATGCTTCTTCAAGTTTTTACCCTAAGCAACAGTTCCTAACTCTCCATCTAGCACCATGACTGGGCATTTCTTTTCACCCACAGATTCCTGCCCAAAATTCAGGCCACAGCACATGTTTACAACATTGCAGACAATAATGATGGAAATGTCAGTGTGGAGGATTGCACAGCACAGGTTGTGCAATATATTGTCTTGCAAGAGTCCAAGATTCTCTGATGTATCACACAATGGATGAGTATTGCAGTAACTACCCAGCTTCACAATGCACACACTTGTGCTCCTAGGTTAACAGCTCATAATGCTTTCCCTGCTGCTGTAGTTGAACATTCACTCTCCAAAGAAGCTCTAGTTCTATCTGCCATTAACACTTTGCTCTTCTACAGAACATCAGCCACCTCAGCCACCGACTGACTAAATCAGATGACTGTCCTCCTCCTCCTCCTGGCCACGTGTTGGCACCGATATTCATCTTAGTTTGAATCATTATGATAATATACCACTGTTATTATTTAACCTGTGTCTTTAATATTCTTTGAGTCTACATCCAGATTAATAAAAATAAAGTGCTGGGAATAATGACCAGCTGGGACCCCCCCTCTTCTGGGGGGTCCCCTCAAAATTCTGGCAAGACTCATGCCCCTGGAAAGATGGTATTGGCCCTATAATACCAGTGCTTCAGCTCTGAGGAACAACTAAGAGGACTTGCCTATAGTTACTGACATTTTCATTTACTTTAATTTACTTTATTTTCATTTTATTGTCAGTCATTGTTATTGTTTGCATGTTGACTTGTGTTTGGGAAAGTGTGCTTATGTTAGCACAATGTAATAGGAGCGTTGCCATGCTTTTGGGTAGCCTAGCGCCTCTGTCCTGCACAGCTCACAACCCCCACCCTCAGAAGATACCTGGCATTTAAAGAGAGGTGGTATGTGAGGGGAATCTCAGGATACATGGTATGCATGGTTTGAGATACCTATACAGTATAACAAAAATACTTTGAATTGTAAAATTAGTTGTGCATGTGTAGCAAGATGCTTCTGAAATAAGCATTATAAATATACCCCACAGCCTTATTTAACGTTCACACTATATATAACACATGGTGATGCAATGAGTTGTCAGACTAAGGAGTCCATATACATAATGTACATGGACACACACACTTATACAAACAAATGTTTAAAAACAATTAGGAACTTTAAAAATACAGTATGACATAGACCATGGGACATGAATACAGTTCTATTCCTATAACCACACACAGGTAATCACATTAGAAAGTAGAAATTGTCACTACTGAATTTGGATGAACCGGAAATGGTTTTATATTTATGTTGCAAAGACAACCTAAACTAACTTAACCTTCCCAGGCCTAAAACACATTATCTGAGGCGTAATAAAGCATCGGATACATATGTGTGCTATACTAGGCCTAGAAATATTTACGTTTGTTTTTTAGCTTTATTTTTATGGACTATAAAGTGAATAGAACCAAATTCTACTATATAATTGCCGCTAATGTCAATGTATGTACTATGGTGACCAGACCACACAGTAGAAGGTGAAGGGACGACGACGTTTCGGTCCGTCCTGGACCATTCTCAAGTGGATTTGGACCATTCTCCATTTGGACCATTTGAACCATGGACCGTCCTGGACCATTCTCAATCGACTTGAGAATGGTCCGGGACGGACCGAAACGTCGTCGTCCCTTCACCTTCTAGTGTGTGGTCTGGTCAACATACTTTAGCCCCGTTATTGAGACTCATCACCTGCATATGTACTATGGTGTACATAGTTACAGAAAATACTTTCCAAACAGGAGGATGGGTTACACAGGATCATATTATACACTGTCCACAAACAACGTACCACATACAACATACTGCAATATGAACACAACAACTCACCAGATACACCAATTAGAGTATCTATCTACATGCAGGTGTAGCAATACAAAAATACTACTGATAATATTCATAGTAATAAATTATAAATTTATTTTGTTGAATAAATATAATAAAAGCATATGTAGGACAGGTATATGAGACCTTACAACTACAAAATTCATGAAGAGCCCAAAAAACATTAAAATATTAATAGAGAAGATACCCTTCACCACCGCTACTCAAAGAACAGCAAAGCACGCAAGCAACCAACCGCTTCCACAATGTAGCACCCGAAAGAAAAGCCCAACTGCCCAACCGACAAAAGATATATAGAATGATAAATGTTAGTGGTACCTCCTCATTATAATCTTCAGTGGCAATTACTTGTTCCTCTGCCTTTGATTGCTTCTCTCCTACGGCCACCTGTTCCTGCGAGGCAGCTACCACAACGTTCTGTTCCGCAACATTGTCTCCAGTGCTTGTAATAAACTGCCATAGCAGAAAAATGATGGTGGTGGCAGTGTTCTGATATTTTTATTTTAACAAATATCTAATTTTGACACAATGATGATATACTTCTCATATAAAAAAAACCAGCGTTGAATGTAATGAAACGCCATTTTCTGGGTGAGGTCCAGAGGCTCCCTGGAGCTATTGTACTGGTATTAGCTATATTAGTCGGGGCTTCAGTAAATGTAGTGCTGCCTACCAGGAACCACGAGCCACAATCTGGCCCCCTCAGAGAGGCGCAGGGAGCAATGGCCAAAGCAAACTTCCCCTTTCCCTGTGTATGGGAATACAGTATTCCATGTCTGCTATCGACCGGGGTTAGGCACCCAGAAAGATAGGCGTCCCAACACAGACCCCCTTGGTAGAAAATTGCAACCTAAGACGGAACAGGGAGCCAAAACTACCCCGTAAAGAAACAAGGAAACGAGCAAATGTCATTAGCCCGCTGTGCTGCTAATCTGTGCACCTCTCCTCTCCCCCAGCCCCTGAAGAGGGACGGGGGGAGTACCAGGAGAGGGAGGGGGGGGGGAGTACCAGGAGAGGGAGGGGGGGGGAGTACCAGGAGAGGGAGGGGGGGGGGGAGTACCAGGAGAGGGAGGGGGGGGGGGGAGTACCAGGAGAGGGAGGGGGGGGGGGGAGTACCAGGAGAGGGAGGGGGGTGGAGCCCCAGGAGAGGGAGGGGGAGGAGACCCAGGAGAGGGAGGGGGGAGCCCCCAGGAGAGGGAGGGGGGAGCCCCATGCACCCCTCGCGCCTGCTGCCCACTCTCCAGTTTGGAGATTGGGCATCAAAAACGAAACCACCGACCGAAGGGAGGGAGGGTGCCAGGGAGCCTCCGGAGCTCACTAAGAAAATGTGTTTCCATTACATTCAACGCTAGTTTTCTGTGGGAAGCCCCCTTCGGCTCCCTTGAACTACATACCCAAAGATAAGCAAAAGAGAGACTTACCCGGGCAGAGGCAGCACTGCATGCCTCAACTCGAAGATGAGGCAATGGCCCAAGGCCACACAAGAACGACTTGGACCAGGAACATTCATCAAATAATGGGTGGCCAGGACCCCGTTCAACATCCAAAACCCCCCCGTGCCCAAACATCAGACCAGGACATGGTCCCGAACACCACGGCGAGAACAGCATACATACGAATATCATGGGCACGAGGGCCCATGATGTTCGAGACCGCAGGCTGGCTAGACTTAATAACCCTGCGGGCAACCTGGCAGGCCTGGAAGAGGAAACAAGGGAGATCGGATCAACCCAAAGAGCATCCCCGTACACAGAAGCCGAGGCGCACAGGTAATGGTAAAGAGCACTGGACAACACATGATGCACCCCCCGTCCGAACCAACCAAACATCAAAAACCTAAGGACCCCTCCGGAAACCTGCCATCTTGTTCTTCGCCAGAGAAGGAGGAGACAGCTGTAATCAAACAAACTGGCCACCAGGGGCCAGACTCACAACGCAGTTACACAAGTACTTACAAACGTATACATCTTTCCTCAATCTTTGATGGCTTTTGTTACATTTATTAAACAATTTACAAGCATGAAACTTCCCAATCAAATGTTGTTGTTGTTATAAACAGTCTCCTGGTGTTTCGGCACTCATCAACTGTTTAATAATTGTAAACAAAGCCGCCAAAGATTGAGAAAAGATGTACAGGTTCGTAAATGCTTGTGTAACTGCTTTGTGAATCTGGCCCCAGGACCAAACGAGCAGAAACCCCTGCGCCGAAGGAGAGCATGAAGCTCACCGACCCGATCCCCAAAGGCTAATGCTAACAGAAACAGTCTTGAGCCGAAGGGGCCACCACAAACTGAGGAGGAGAGAGAAATAGAGTACCCAGTCCAAGTACCAGGACGGGCTCAGGTGGCACATGAACAGGCCAGAAGTGAAACAAAGCACAAGAAAGCTTACGAAACAGGACAGAAGTGACATCCTCCCCGAAAGCAAGCTGGAGTGGCTCCGTCAACACTGCACAATATGAGGCAACAGTATTCGGCATAAGATGACAGTCCTGAAAGAGCCAAGATAGGGCAAAACAATCTGAACAGAAACAAAAGACAACCAACGAAGAGAGAGGAAACGGCAAAAAGAATGCCAAGAGACTTCAAACTGTCGCCGAGACAAAGACCGCAATGAGGACACCTGATCCCCATACAAGTGGTGATACACACGCGTCAAAAAATCAGACGCGAAAAGCGGAGGAGTAGAGCGAACCAGCCAGGTTCTGGACCCAGCCCGATCTGCTGGAGGAGGCAGAGCCGCGGAAAACCTCACGAGTTCGGACACCAAGCAAGCAGCAACTGAAACTAAGACAGGGCTGGCCACCACAGGGTCACAAGGATGACTCTTCCATGATAAGACTCCAAATGAGTCAGAACCCAAAGTTATACCTGGATCAGAGGAAGAGGTACAAGTAACCCCACCTCGACCAATCCTGCTGAAAAGCGTCCACCGCGAAAGCTCCGCAGTCGGGGAAGGGCGCCACATATATCGGGAGATGCCAGGACCATGCCAACATGAAGAGGTCCACCTCCGGGTATCTATTAATCCGGCAGAGCCAACAGAAGGAGTCGCATCAACCGTCCATTCCGTGGACAGGGAAATGGACCGTGACAGGCCATCCGCCAGAGTGTTGGGTGTCCCACCCCCCCTCGATGTGAACTGCATGGAAAGTTAAACCCCACTGTTTAGCAACTCCTTGATCTTAGGTACTGACCCTCACAGAGCAAGCACTAGTCAACAGGAAGAAGCCTGCCCCCCCCCCAGCCCCGAACCCCCCATAGGAAGAGTAGCCGCCCAACGCTACAGAGGATACGACCCGAACCATCCACGAATCGTAGAATGCAGCGTGGGCAAACAGAGCCAGCCTCCTTCCCCAGCACCCCGTAAACAGGGCGACCCACAAAGGGGCCGGCACCCCTCCAAGAAGCCAACTTGCGAGTAGAGTGAGCACCATGCTGACCAGACAAAAATGGCCCCGGAGGAGGCACTGGCAAAGAAGCTGGCACCAAAGGCTCACCTCGACTTACAGAAGCTGGACCTAGAGAAGGGCCACCCAAAATACCCTAGGTATATGAACAGTCAAGCCAGGTAGACCTCCTTCAAGCAAGAAAACAAAAAGAAAAGAAAAACCCTGCAAAAGCACAACAACAACAAGAGAACAGAGAACCCAGCTGCCGCTAGGTAGGCGAGCTGCACAGCACCTTGTGCCTCAACCAGCAACAACAATACTCCCCACCCAGAGCCAAACAAAGGTGACAAAACTCAAGCTGGCCCCAAGGGCGGGGTCAATGCCGAGCAGCAGTAACCCCCTATGGGAGTGAGGTGCCAAAGGCGACAGGGAAGATAACCTCAGAACCCAAGGGTAGTACTTACAGGGCACTTAGGAAAGGTAGCCCTAAGCACATGCAGCCCCAGTACACTACATTACTCCTGGCCACTGCACCACAAACATCTGGCAACACCACAAGGGCACAAAGCCTGGCAGGAAACTGAGGCCAGAGTCAACAACTGCACCAGATCGCTTCAGTCTATGAACTGGAGAGTGGGGCAGCCAACGCTAGGGTCTGGGGCTCCCCCTCCCTGTTCCAGGGGGCAGGGGCGGGGGGTTTGAAGGGAACTGCATGGACAAGCAGCGTGGTGGGTTGATGACGTTTGCTTGTTTCTTTGTTTCTTTTGGGGGGAGTTCTGGCTCTCTCTCCAGTCTTAGGTTGCAGTTTTCTACCAAGTGGGGTCTGTGTTGGGATACCTATCTTTCTGGGTGCCTAATCCCGGTCGATGACAGACATGGAATATTCCCAAGCGCAGGGGGGGGGCTTAGGCCATTGCTCCCTGAGCCTCTTTGAGGCGCAGGTTCTGGCTTGTGGTCCCCAGTAGGCTAAACTCCATTGACTGAAGATCCAGACTAATATAGCTAATATCGATCCAATAACTCCAAGGAGTCGAAGGGGCTCCCCACAGAAAAAACATATAATCAGACAAAAACAGTTAAAAAATAAACTTTGAAGCACTCTATGTGCAGTAAAATTGCAGTAAAATACTTTATTTGAAATATATATATAATTTTCAAGTTTTTCAAATTAATAGCAGGCCATTCTATTAAAGTCTGAAAATATATATATTTTCTGAAATGTGTGAAAGAAAGATAAAATGAAATGCTTTTTAAGCATGGCTAGTACCAAAATTTCTGACATATGCATGATTATATGACATCTCGCACACATTTTTTAAAGCTGAAGAGGCAAGCATAGCATAATTTATAATCACTGCCTTTTATCTGCTTAAAGCCCAAAGCAATATAAATTTATTTTAATTTGCCCCCAACTTATTTAAGTGTATGCCAACCCTCGGCTTATTAGTTAATATTACCATTACACCAGCACTTACTCGTTTATATCATACTACGGCACTTCCAACCTCTCGTGTAACAAACCATATACTGTACTGTACTAGAAGATTACCAAGCTCCATGTTATTCCTTTGTTTCAATTTAGAACACTTTCATATCAATGAAATTCTTGTAGGTACTTAATTGAAAAACAGATTTCACTCTAGAAATTATGTGAAAATACATACAGTAGGGAAAAACTGGTGTGGTTGACTATAACGTGAATTTGGACAACCTAGAGTATTTCTATCTTCACTAAGTGCCTACTGAGCAGCTGGTGCATCAAGGGAAAACCAACTACAGCACTGCATGGTTACAAGTTTTCCGAATTAACAGAATGCAAATATGGAGGCAACATGTTTCTGTTTTAATTTTTACAGTAACTATTTATGGTATATTCTATTATATGGAGCAAAATAGACATTCTTGATCTGTTGCAAGTTACCTACAGTGTAGCAGTTTACTTAGTATTGTAAATGATTAAGATAATATGGTTTACAAACTATGGCACTTGGGTTGGTGAACTTTCAAATGGCATTTTGTTTAAATATTTTGGTTTATTATAATAGTTTAGAGCTGATTTTATTGATTGTTGATCAATAAATATATATATAATTAACATGATAAAATATCATAAAAAGATATTTGATTTATTAACATTATAAAAAATAAAACATTTTCTTATAATTCAAATTATTTATTAAAATCATGTATCAATTGATAATATATACATTTTCCATGATATTAAGGTGATCAAGGATTTTCCCCATCTAAAATTAAATGAATATTGTATTGACAATGATAATGAACATGACCCAAGTTTGGGACATACCTATTTGTGAAACATTTTATAAAAATACAGTACTCTGATGAATTCCAAGAAGCTTCGAAGGAGCTTCGAAGCAAAGAAGCAAAGCAAAGGCCCAAAGAAGGGCCTTTGTTGACAAAGGCCCCGGTGTAGATAACTATATATTCGTTCAATTAAATAAAAAAAGCATTAGGAGAAAAGCAGTGTTTTTTATTGCATAGATAATTAGCACCAACATTAGAGAAAAAACATTCATGTCTTGTTTTTTTATCAATGAAAGGGTTATTGAACACCTTCTATTTTCCTAATATTTAAGACCAGTCTGGCATATTCAGGGAGAATATATTAGGTGTTCAGCCACCTCCATTGACTCCTGCAAGGAAATGGGGGAATAATTGTTACATTTCCTAGCAGTTCTGTAATTACGTAAGTGTAATTACTTAAGTGTAGCTACAGGATGAGAGCTACGCTCGTGGTGTCCCGTCTTCCCAGCACTCTTTATCAAATAACGCATTGAAATTACTGAGGCTTTTGGCCTCCACCACCTTCTCACCTAACTTGTTCCAACCGTCTACCACTCTGTTTACAGTAGTAGTGTTTACAGTTTTGTAGGACATCAAATGCATTACTTTATGATGTCTCGTGTCTAGGATCTCTACTGGGATTCTCCATTATGTAGGCCTATTTTCTCATGCTGGTGTTATTCTGAGATACACTCACTGGTAAAAGACTCATTTTTAAAGGCCAAAGGCCTTTAGTCTTATCCCAAGAATATATTAATTTATTTACAAAATAGCGTGTAATATTTTGTATATTTTCTTTTATAATCCATATTTATTAAGCGTAATAAATTTTTTGTATTGTACTTCTTATACTATTAACTATCATAGAGGTTATATACATAATATCTCTAATGCCATTATTAAGAAGAGACAAAGAGCATACAAGGATTGATAAACCTAAGAACAGGTGTTGTCATCTTCACCATTTAAATTCTTTTCTTGCATGCCCTTTAAAATTGATCACATATAGGAATCTAATATATGGGTCAGTTGTAGCCTAGGCCATGGGCTACAAACTGGAATATGGACCAACCTGATTTGTCCAAAACTGTGATCTCCTGAGAGTCAATTATGTTTGAGTGTTGATCATACCACACACTAGAAAGTGAAGGGACGACAACGTTTTGGTCCGTCCTGGACCATTCTCAAGTAGATTGTGACCATTCTCACAATTGACTTGAGAATGGTCCAGGACAGACCGAAACATCGTCGTCCCTTCACTTTCTAGTGTGGTCTGGTCAACATACTTCAGCCACATTATTGTGACTCATCGCCTGCATGTTTGAGTGGTGAACCATACTAGTTCTCTCCTATAACAAACATAACTTGCAAACTTACAGCCAAACATTAAGTATAAAATAAGTAAATGAGTGACTAATATGCATCCAGTATGTGCACATTAAATTACCGATTGATTATGTGCTTATATATTACACACTAATTATTTTATAGTCTTAGACTTCTTTTTCTTAATCAATATTTATGTTATGTATCTCACATAGTATTAAGCAATAACTACTTTATATCAATAAAACGTGATGGTTAGGGTCCTCATTTGCTTTCACTATTATTATTTCACTTGTATTAATATTATTACCAATACACATAATGTAGTATTTAAACTATATTCTGTAGGCCTTCCCACTATACATCAGAATGAGCATTCTGGTATACAGTACTGCATATTTATATTAAGTTCATTTTATCCCACCCATCATGTTGTTTCAACATTACAATATTCATGATTTAATATGAAACACATAATTAAAAAAAAAAAACATAAAATGCAGAGAATTTTAAGTTTCTGTTAAAATACATAAGAATTTTATTGAGACATACCTGATTTGGAAGATGCTCAACATAATTGGAAGGAAAGATGCCACAATTCTGGTTGATTATTCCATGCCACCAGTCTCCCTCTTTCTTGACAACCAAGATAATTTCCCCAGCATTGAAGGTCAAGTCACCAGGCTCACCGGACTATGCAAAGGAGACTCGTGTAAAATAGTAATCTCTCGCATCATCACTAACACATTACTGCATCTTTCAAGTCCCATTTTCTCTAAAGAATATTTATAAATAAGATGGGCAGAATAAAGGGGAAAGGGAAGCCTCTATGAACTAGTCTGTAATAGATTTATAACTGCCAAAAATATAAAAAAACAAATCTCTGGCCCAACAAAATCTATGGAATAAAAAAAAGTAATACATTGTGCTTTGAACCATAGTAAAAAAATCAATAAGACATAAAATCAAATGAAAAGGTAAAAATGCAAATAGCTAAGGAGAGAATTTGTGCAGACAAAAATAGGGAAATACAGTACAACAATTATTTGTATTACATAATTAATATCACCGTCAATATAATAAGAGAACTCTCTTTGCCTTCACTTACAGAAGTTCTTAAGTGGGTAAACTGAGCCAATTAATTCTTTTGTTGCAGCATCTTATTTTCCATATTATTCTCTCTAATGAACAAAAATAGGGATACAATTTCATTGAATTTTTATTACATTTCTAACCAGCAGCAAAACTTCTCTTTCTATCTACTGAGCAACATTATATATTTAAACCAAGACAGAGATGATATTTCAATATTGAAAATATTGTTGTTGCTGTGACAGGTTGTTGTTGCTGTTGTGATGGGTTGTTGTTGTTGCTGCTGCTGTGATGGGTTGTTGTTGTTGCTGCAGCTGTGATGGGTTGTTGTTGTTGCTGTGATGGGTTGTTGTTGTTGCTGTGATGGGTTGTTGTTGTTGTTGCTGTGATGGGTTGTTGTTGTTGTTGCTGCTGCTGTGATGGGTAGTTATTGTTGTTGTTGTTGCTGCTGCTGTGATGGGTTGTTGTTGTTGTTGTTGCTGCTGCTGTGATGGGTTGTTGTTGTTGTTGCTGTGATGGGGTGTTGTTGTTGCTGTGATGGGTTGTTGTTGCTGATGTGATGGGTTGTTATTGTTGTTGCTGAGATGGGGTGTTGTTGTTGCTGTGATGGGTTGTTGTTGCTGCTGATGTGACGGGTTGTTGTTGTTGCTGTGATGGGTTGTTGTTGCTGTGATGGGGTGTTGTTGTTGCTGTGATGGGTTGTTGTTGTTGCTGATGTGACGGGTTGTTGTTGTTGCTGTGATGGGTTGTTGTTGTTGTTGCTGTGATGGGTTGTTGTTGTTGCTGTGATGGGTTGTTGTTGCTGTGATGGGTTGTTGTTGTTGTTGTGATGGGTTGTTGTTGTTGTTGCTGTGATGGGTTGTTGTTGTTGCTGTGATGGGTTGTTGTTGTTGTTGTGATGGGTTGTTGTTGTTGCTGTGATGGGTTGTTGTTGTTGCTGTGATGGGTTGTTGTTGTTGTTGCTGTGATGGGTTGTTGTTGTTGCTGTGATGGGTTGTTGTTGTTGTTGCTGTGATGGGTTGTTGTTGTTGCTGTGATGGGTTGTTGTTGTTGCTGTGATGGGTTGTTGTTGTTGTTGCTGTGATGGGTTGTTGTTGTTGCTGTGATGGGTTGTTGTTGTTGTTGCTGTGATGGGTTGTTGTTGTTGTTGCTGTGATGGGTTGTTGTTGTTGTTGCTGTGATGGGTTGTTGTTGCTGTGATGGGTTGTTGTTGTTGCTGTGATGGGTTGTTGTTGTTGTTGCTGTGATGGGTTGTTGTTGTTGTTGCTGTGATGGGTTGTTGTTGCTGTGATGGGTTGTTGTTGTTGCTGTGATGGGTTGTTGTTGTTGCTGTGATGGGTTGTTGTTGCTGTGATGGGTTGTTGTTGTTGTTGTGATGGGTTGTTGTTGTTGTTGCTGTGATGGGTTGTTGTTGTTGCTGTGATGGGTTGTTGTTGTTGTTGCTGTGATGGGTTGCTGTTGTTGCTGTGATGGGTTGTTGTTGTTGCTGTCATGGGTTGTTGTTGTTGTTGCTGTGATGGGTTGTTGTTGTTGCTGTCATGGGTTGTTGTTGTTGTTGCTGTGATGGGTTGTTGTTGTTGTTGCTGTGATGGGTTGTTGTTGTTGTTGCTGTGATGGGTTGTTGTTGTTGTTGCTGTGATGGTTGTTGTTGCTGTGATGGTTGTTGTTGTTGCTGTGATGGGTTGTTGTTGCTGTGATGGGTTGTTGTTGTTGCTGTGATGGTTGTTGTTGTTGCTGTGATGGGTTGTTGTTGCTGTGATGGGTTGTTGTTGTTGCTGTGATGGGTTGTTGTTGTTGCTGTGATGGGTTGTTGTTGTTGTTGCTGTGATGGGTTGTTGTTGTTGTTGCTGTGATGGGTTGTTGTTGTTGTTGCTGTGGTGGGTTGTTGTTGTTGCTGTGATGGGTTGCTGTTGTTGTTGCTGTGATGGGTTGTTGTTGTTGTTGCTGTGATGGGTTGTTGTTGTTGTTGCTGTGATGGGTTGTTGTTGTTGTTGCTGTGATGGGTTGTTGTTGTTGTTGCTGTGATGGGTTGTTGTTGTTGCCGTGATGGGTTGTTTTTGTTGCCGTGACGGGTTGTTGTTTTTGTTGCTGTGATGGGTTGTTGTTGTTGCTGTGATGGGTTGTTGTTGTTGCTGTGATGGGTTGTTGTTGTTGCTGTGATGGGTTGTTGTTGTTGCTGTGATGGGTTGTTGTTGTTGCTGTGATGGGTTGTTGTTGTTGTTATTGTTGCTGTGATGGGTTGTTGTTGCTGTAATTACCTAATAGTAATTAGCTAAGTGTAGTTACAGGATGAGAGCTACTCTTGTGGTGTCCCGTCTACCCAGCACTCTTTGTCATATAACGCTTTGAAACTACTGACGGTTTTGGCCTCCACCACCTTCTCACTTGGTTTGTACACACTAAATTTCTGAGACCTGGAACTTCAAGAACAAGAGGTCATTGATTTAGATTAATTAAACAAAACTGCCAAAGAAATATAAAAAAAATCACTTTAGCAAATATTGTGGTAGACAGTTGGAACAAGTTAGGTGAGAAGGTGGTGGAGGCCAAGACCGTCAGTAGTTTCAAAGCGTTATATGACAGTTCTGGGAAGACGGGACACCACAAGCATAGCTCTCATCCTGTAACTACACTTAGGTAATTACACACTCACTCCCCAACTGTCTGTGGAAAGACACTTGCATTGTATATGCAGATGTAATGACATACCTGGTAAGGATACAATGCCTGATAAAACTCTGAGACTTCATCATGGACCAAGTTTTCAGGCATTGGCGGCTCTTCTGGAGCTTCCTGTGGAGTTGTTACTGGAGATGTGACAGCAGCAGGGCCTGACACCATCCTTACAAATGACCTGGGGAACCAACCAGCTCCATTGTTCAGCTCTCCATACCACCATTGATCCTAATAATCACAAAATAATTATGTTTTATATGTTAATATTACAAATATCAATTTTAATAATCTTACTTTATCAGTAAAAGCACAATATAGTTTTCATGCCCTTAACTTACGGCAAGGTTAACCATTTCAGGATATTTTTCAGAAACCTGGTTACTTTCCCTAGACTTAATTTTTAAAATGAATGAAACAAAATATGATTGACAGAATTGCAGAAAATATTAAATTAAAAAGTCCCAAAGTAGTATATTGTTATTCAAACATTCAAATAATTAACTTATTTTTACAATTTAATAAAATTTGAATCATTTTAAGTTCATCCAGTCATTATAATTACATTTCCAATACAGTATCATGGGGTGGTATTGTCATCAGCCCCTCAGGAGCTGATGAGAGCAATATAGGAAAATAAGCTTAAAAGATAAAGAGAGTCCAGTGTTGAATATAATAAAATGCTCCGGTGCCTGGATTGAGCCCTGGTGTCTCCCTGAAGCTATCTTGCCAAGATTGCTCCTATCTACTAGGTCACATCAGTCACAGGAGTTCTATTTGGCCTTTGGGAAGCAGAGCCAGAACCTGGCCAGTCACAGAGGGGGGCAAAGAGCAAGTGATATTCCACTAACTATTGGGAAAACATCCAGAAAGTCAGCGAAGCCATGCAAACAACTGCAAGGTTCACAGAAACCAAAGCCTCAATAACTACCAAATAACTCTCAAAACAATTTAACTTAAATGATCGTGTCACTTAAAACTAGTTCTAATCACTTAATACCAACAGTGAACAACAAGAGGCCCGGCAACCCAGCCCTAAGCCAACTTTCCCAAGCCAGTTCAAGAGGAGATGAACCCCCACATCCACCAACCAATGCAACTGGAAGGGAGGGAGGGTCTCAAGGAGCCACCAGGGGTCAAACCAGAAAGAGGCGATTGATTACATTCGATGCTGGGTTTCTGGAGGAACCCTCTAGTGGTTGCCTGAAGCTAACTAACTATGAAGAAAAACAAAGGACTTACCAGGGAGGAAGATGAGGATGACAGGAAGATTAGGATGAGAGGAAGGTGAAGTAGAAACAAGAGGCTGGGAAACACATCCCAATGCAACAAAGAAATGAGTGGACCCTGGAACACTAAGTACAGGGACCACCAAGACACTAAGACCTCCATAGCCCTTAAGCCTGAATATCAGCCCAGGACATCATTGAGAACTCTGCCACTGGCAACATATTTATGAACATCATGGGCATGAAGGTAGACCATAAGCTGGCCAAACTTAATAATACAGCAGATGACTTGAGAAATGAAAGCCTTGGAACAGGAGACCAAAGAAATTGGATCAACCCACAAAGCATCTACTGAGGCAAAATCAGTGATGAAGAGCCACCACCAGACACAACAAATGATGCACCTCTGGCCGAACCTACTAAGCATCAATCACCAAAGGACCTCTCCAGCAGCCTGCTGCCTTGTTCTTTGTCAGAAATAGGGAGCAGGCTGCAGATGACCAAACTGCCCACCAGGGCCAATATAGCAAAACCACCACCTCCAGAGAAGAGCATAAAGTTCTCCAACCCAATAACTGAAAGGGAGCCAAGAGAAACACTACCTTGAGAAAGGAATCCCAGACCAAAAGGGGGAAGCTGTAAGCTGAGGAGAGGAGAGAAAAGTGAGGTCACATTTTAGTAACCAGGATGGCTCAGGAGGAGCATGAGCAAACCAGAAGTGAAAAACACACGAGACTACTTACAAAACAGCATCAAAGCAAAATATTGATATTGAATGCAAACAGCAGTAGCTTTGCTAATGCCAACAGATAAGAGGCGACAGTACTGGACATGAGATTACAGTCAAGAAACAACAACAGAAAGGATAACACAACCCAAAACAGAGACCAAAAAAAGATGACAGAGGGACAGGAAGAGGCGAAATGAGGGCCATGCAACTTCATACTATTGGTGCAAAGACAAGTACCAGTGAGACACTAATAACCCAGCAACCTGCTCACCACACAAATGATTATAGACACATCACAAAATCAAGACACGAAGAGCAGAAGAGAAGTTCGAACAGGTGAAGAATGTTGCTTGGGCCAATCTGCCTTGGTTCAGATACTGGGCAAAAAGTGCTGGAAACCATGGTTCAGCTAGCCACCCATGAGCCAGAAGGACACCCCACTACCAAGAACAACTCTAGTCTGGAAAGAACTCGGAGCAACAAATGAGGAAAAGAGGTAAATGAGCCCCTAACTTGACCAGTCCAGCTGAAGCACATCCACCAAGAGTCTCTCACGAGAGATGCATCATAGGTGAGCCTTTGTCTAGAAATAGGACAGAAGCAAGATAACTCATCCACGAAAACTTTGGAATGCCCTGGGCAAGAATCATATGGAAAATCAAACCCTGAGAATCCAGAAGCCAAGCTCCACGTAGCGTCCAGCTTCAAAGGGGAAAGGACCGAAGCAACCCTTCTCAGTTCAGAAAACGAACCACTGGGAGCATTCAGAATAGAGCCAGAGAATGGACCCAGAGGAAGCCAAATTCTCCTAAGACCATGCCACACTGCCACAAACTCATGCAACCTATTGTGCACCCAAAGGAATGGATCTGACCACTGATGCTGGGCAGTCAGGTGAGCACAGGCCACAAAGCCTCAACCCAGAGCCAAGGCATCCGTGAACACATCAAGCGACAGCAGAAGAGCACTTCACCAAAGAGCAGGGTAGGCCCAAACCTGACAGTTGCATCAGCAGCAAAATTGGTGTAAATGGAGCAACCAGTATGACACCCAGAGCCATACTCTGACTAGTGGGAAAATCATGCAGGCTAAGTTCAGGCTCCTGCACAACTACTTAACCAACTGCCGAGTCACCCGGGGCCGATCCAATGAAGCTTTGCCAAAGGCAGAAAAGCTGCAGATGGAGCAAGGCTGCCAGAGGCAGGGGAAAGCAATGCCGACTGAGGGTCCAACATTAGGCCTCGTTAAGTTTGCACTTGGGATAGAATCAACTGGGACTTCTGCCAGTTCACCAAGAATCTAAAACTGGTATGCTGGGAAAAAACGGATCCCTGGCCAGCTGACACACAGACCAACTGGGGGCCACACCAGCCAGCCGTTGAGGTAGAACAACACATGACCCAGTAAGACACGTAGCCAAGCCACCATGACCCAAGAAACTTGGTGAAAATACAAGAAGCCAGATTGAAGCTGAAAGGGAGAACCTGAAACCATTAAGCTTGACATTCCACTACTAAACTAAACCAGTTCCAGAACCTCAGATGAAGAGAGATGTACCAGTATCGTTGAGGTCCAGGGTCACAACAAGACTTGGCCTGAGCCAAAGTGGGAACAAACTGAACACCCAATGAAAGGATGAGGTCATCTCAACCATGCCCGAGGCCAATAAATTCGCAATGATGTGACGAATAAATGGAAAGAAAACTTGACCGTAAACCCTGACCCACCTGGAGAAGGGGGTTCACTGATCAATTCTACTGAAGGCTGAAGGACATGCCCTAATAAGTCCTCAAATCATAAGACCAAGAGTCAATGAAATGAGCCAAACACTCTCTAACAGCAAAATTAAAGGGGTGAACCACAAAAGGGCCAACACAAACCATGAGAGGCGCCAACTTTCTATGGTGCATAAGGATGGCCCCAACAAGTGGAGGAGAAACTCATCAAAGGAATCACAAGGGCTCCAGAAAGGAGAGGCCGCTGCACATTGAACTTCTGCTTGCACACATCCTTGGAAAGAGCAGGAGCAAACAGGTAATCCTCAAGCTGAGAGTTGAATGTAATGAAATGCCAATTTCTAGGTGAACCTTGTTGGCTCCCTGAAGCTATTATGATGAGATAATTCCATCTACTAGGTCACATCAGACATGGAGTTGTCTACCTGGGACCAGTGCCAGCCAGAACTTGGGCCACTCAAAGTGGCACAGTAAGCAGTGACATTTATTTGTGCCACCTCACCCGGGAGAAAAAGCTAGGGGTGCATTTACCCCACCTTCCCCACACACCTGGGAGAATGGGAGAGGTACCTCATTGTCAGTCAGAATCTCAGCCCTAGTTCTAGAACAGTTGTTGGTAACAAATCAACGACCTGTAAGAGAGGGAGGGGGATCAGGGAGCCACCTGGGCTCACCCAGAAATTAGCATTTTACAAAATTCAATGCTGACTGTTTGGAGAAGCTCCATGTGGCTCCCTAAGCTAAATATCCATAGAAAAGGAAGAAAACATGGAACTTTCCAGATTGGAGGGAGCACCATAAGAATCAGGACAAAGATGAGATTCCCGGCCAAGTCACATGACTCAAGGCTACACAAAAGCACCGAAGCCCGGGAATATTCAACAAATACAGGGCCACTAAAACCTGTTTGACAACCAAAACCCCCACGCCCCAACATATCCGCCCAGGATATGTTCACAAACACAGCGGAAAGAGGGACATACTCTGAACGTTATGAGCATGAGGGTAGACTGCTGGCTAGAAGACCAAAGTGCATTGTAGATGGCCTGGGAATACAAGCCACAGAACAAAGGACCAAGGACCAACCCACAAAGCATCCACTGAAGCAGTATTTGTGGCCCAATATCCTTTTATATTTGTAATTCAAGAAAAACATACCTGCTTCTCCCTAACAGTGATGCGATCACCCTTATTGAATGACAAGTGATTATTTTGCTTGGCTCTCCAAGGGAACACTGCTACAGCTTCACCCATTGTTTTCTGCTGGGCTCCAGCTGTGGTTACACCCTCCTCTGGGATATTTCTGAAAGTGAACGATTCGTTATTATTTTGAATAACAGGGAAAGAATCATTAATATTTTGTTCAAATTTTTTACAGTAAAAATAGGATGCATTCCTAGATGATAATTTAACAATAAAACAAGCATTGAATGTATTGAAATGTCAATTTATGCATGAGCCCCAGTAGCTCCAGGGAGCTACCCTGTGTCCTCCCCCCCCCCTCCCCTAGTAAAAACCAGCACTGAATGTAATGACACGCCATTTTCTGGGTGAGCCCTGGAGACTCCTTGGAGTTATCCGGCTAATGTGTGTTATATTAGACCGGAACATTAGCTATGGAGCTCGACCTACCAGGGACCATGAGCCAGAACCTGGCCCCTTCAGAGAGGTTTCAGGGAGCAATGGCCCCTGGAACCCCCCCCCCCCACCTGTTGTTGGGGGGGGGGTTCTTTATCTGCCATAGACCGGGGTTAGGCACCCAGAAAGGTAGGCATAACAAAACAAACCCCACATGGTATGAAACCAACAACGAAAAATTTAAAAGAGGGGCAGAACTCCCTCCAATCCCAAGGAAACAAGTAAACGTCACACTCTACTGCTTTGCTGCTCGACCGTGCAGCCCTTCCCTCGCCAGGCCGGATACTCAGGCCTTCAGTTCAAAAGCTAAGTAACAAAACACGAAAAAATGCCAACCGGAGGGAGGAAGGGTTGCCAGGGAGCCTACAGGGCTCACCCAGAAAATGGGGTTTCATTACATTCAACGCTGATTTTCTGTGGAGGGGAGCCCCTACGGCTCCCTGGAGCTACATACCCAAAGATAAGGAAAAGAGGGACTAACCCGGGAGGCAGCCGCCACAAACTCTTCAATGCAAATTCGAGACAACTGGCTGCAACTGCAGACTCAAAATGACACAGGAATGCCCAGGAATAGGCATGTTTACCAAATAACAGGCGGACAAAACCCTGTTCGACCTCCACAATCCCCACACACCCAAATAGCAGCCAAAGACATGTTGCCAAACACAGCAGCCAAACCAGCAAACTTCCGAACTTCATGGACACGAGGATAGACTGCAGGCTGGCTAGACTTAATAACCCTGCGGACGACCTGGGACACCCGAGCCCTGGAACAGGGAACAAGGGAAAATGGATCAACCCAAAGCGCATAACCAGCCACCAAAGCCAAAGCACACAGTTGACGTCGGAGAGCAACAACCGGACACAACGCATGATGCACCCCGGCCGGACCAATCAAGCATCAATGACCCAAGGACCCCTCCGGAAAGCATCAGTCTCATTCTTCACCAGAAAAGGAGAAGACAACTGCAAACGAACAAACCTACCACCAGGACCAAAAGAGCAAAAACCCCTGCACCAGAGAAGAGCATGAAACTCCCCTTACCCGACCCCCAGAGGCCAATGCCAACAAAAATAGAGCCTTGACAAACAATCCTGAACCGAACGGGCCACCACAAACCGAGGAGAGGAAAGATAGGAGAGCACCCTGTCCAAGGACCAGGATGGCTCAGGTGGCACATGAGCAGGCCAGAGGTGAAACAAAGCATGAGAAATCTTACAGAATGGGGCCGGAGAGACGTCCACTCCGAATGCAAGCTGGAGCGGCTCCGCCAGCGCCACATGATACAAGGTGACAGTATTGGCATCAAATGACGGTCCTGAAAAAGCCAAGAAAGAAAGAAAGGACAAGACAACCTGATCCGAAATAGAAGACCCACGAAGAGAGAGAAAATGGTGAAAAGAACGCCAGGAAACTTCATACTGTCGCCGAGACGAAGCTCTTAAATGGGACACTATCAATGAAGCCACCTGATCACCATACAGATAGTGCACAGTTACAAACCCAATAAGATTTCAACTTAAGATTCAACAGAGCAGAAGTAGTTGTTAAACACGCGGGACAAAATCTTACTGAAGCGACCATACCAGTCATAAATAATCACACTCTGCCTAAGTAAAACAGAAACAAGCAACACTTAGTAGGCCAGCCAGAGGCTTTGGGCCCGTGCAGGAATTTCACTGGGGAAAAAAAAAAAAACATACAGATGGCGATAAACCCGCGTCAAGAAGACCAGACACGAAGAGCAGAGGAGAAGACCGAACCAGCCACGTATCGGACTGCTCCGACCTGCTGAAAGAAGTGAAGCCTCGGGAAATGCCCCGGGTTTGCACACCGAGCAAGCAGCGCCTGAAACCAAGGCTGGGCCGGCCACCAAGAGGCCATGAGGACTTCTCTCTCTGGGTAGGACTCCAACCGAACCAGAACCAGAAGCAACAGCTGGACCAGGGGAAAGAGGTACAGGTAACCCCACCTCTACCAGTTCACCCCAAAGGTGTCCACCGCAACAGCCTCGCAGTCAGGGAAGGGTGCCACAGATCGGGAGATGCCGAGACCAAGCCAACACAAAGAGGTCCACTTCCAGGAGTCCGTACGTCCAGCAGAGCACACGAAACGAATCAGCATTGACTGTCCATTCTGTGGACAGGGGAATGAACCGAGACAGGCCATCTGCCAGAACGTTGAACACTCCCCGGATATGACCCGTACAGAGCCAAACCCTGAGAAGCCAGCACACGAGCCACCCAAAGTGACCAGTCCCAAAGAGGCAAGGACTGAAGAGAAGCCAAATAGTTCAGGCAATGAACCACCAGGGAACAGTCCGAATGGAGCTGAACGGTCGAACCCCGAGTGACTCGAACCCTCTGAAGCGAAAACCAGATCGCCACAAACTCCCGCACTGTGCTGCGAGCCCAACGGAAGGACGGACCCCACCGTTCCTGGCCAGCCTGGTGAGCAATGGTCACAAAGCCCCAACCGAGAGACGACGCGTCCGTGAACACATCGAGCAAGGGTTCAGGTAGGCACCAAGGCACTGAACCCTGAAAACCCCGAGGAGGAAGCCGGCGACGCAGCAACCGACATAAGGCCCCTGGAGGACGAACCCAGCCATCGTGTGAGAGGCAGAAGGAATGCCCCTGATGGAACCTGAACAGACGCCGAAGCTAAATCCGTCCCAGCGGGTAGACCAGCACGGCGAAGTTCAGACTCCCGCACAACTGCTCAAGCAACAGCTGAGTGACCCGGGACCCACCCACCCCCCCCAAAAAAAAAAAAAAACAGCCGAAGGCAGGACCATAGCCGCAACAACGCCTCTGGAGGGAGAGACAAGAAAGCAGTCCAAGAGTCCCAAACATGACCCAGCTAGGTCCAAACCTGGGCCGGAACCAGATGGGACTTCTTCCAGTTCACAAGGAACCTGAACTCTGAGAGCTGGGAAAGAACCACACCCCTGGCAAGTAAATCAACTGGGAGCCCACACCAGCCAGTCGTTGAGGTAGGCAAGAACCCGAATCCCTAGCAGATGCAGTTGGGTCACCGCGACCAGGCTAAGACACGTGAATACGCAATGTGCCAGATTCGGAGCAAAAGGAAGGCAACATAAGCGGTAAGCCTGATGCCTCATCACGAAACCTAACCAGTTCCTGAACCCCATATGAATAGGAATGTGCCAAGAAGCATCCTTGAGGTCCAGGGACACCATCCAGGCACCCAGCTCCAAAAGAAGCTGGACCTGAGACAGTAGTCACCAAAAAGGAGGGGCAAGGAATCCAAGGGTTCAGACGGGACAAGTCCAGAATGAACCGTAGATCCTGAGGGACAGGGTCGTTTCGATCACGCCCAAATGGATCCACTACAAGATGACCTGACCACAGTGGAAGAAGCCTGCCTCGCCAGACCTGAACCTCCCGAAGGATGAGCCGCTCAATGCAACCACAGGCCGGATGACACACCCAAAAACGGCCACAAATCATGGGACCAAGCGCAAGCCCCTCCCCCTCCAATTGCCCCGTCAACAGGGCGAACCACGAAAGGGCCCAACGCCCCTTATGAGAAGCCAACCGCCGAACAGAGTGATCACCGTGCCACCTAGGCAACGTCGGCTCAGAAGCTGGCACCAATGACCCACCTCGACCAGCGGAATGACTGATGACTTCAAGTAGTATGACACTTAATCAGTAAACTAGCTTCAGGGAATTGATGGGGCTGCCCCCAGAAAATAACTCACTCCAGCTGTGTACGGATGAGAGACTCTGGTGCAGCTTCTTCCTTTTCTTCAAAAGCTTCAGTGTAAGCTTCTGGGAACCACCCAGTTTGGCCACGAAGTTCACCACCAAGCCAGCCTGGTTCCACTCCTTCGTGCAGGGTGACCTGAAAATTTGTAACCATTAAAAGAATCTTGTGATTTAATGATGCAAGAAAAAATTTCACTAGAATTAACAAAGACACACATCAATGACTTACGACAATAATATCGCCTGGCATGAAACTTATTTCATCGTGGTTACGCGCATCAAACTGGTATAGTGCCCGACGACGCACAACCACCTCCGTGTCTTTTGTAACTGCTGCCTTGTTTTCTGGTACATCTGACAAAAATACATGATGATATATATTTGGTAAAGGTAAAATATACACATCAAAATATATCTGATATACCCATAACAACAAAAGTGATTTATGCATCACATTTCTGACATTATAATAATGACATGCCTATAAATAATTATCAAGTATAATACTTTTCCTATCAGTTTATAGATAAATAGTTATAATATTTCTTAAACATACAAATAATTTGAAGTACAGAATTAAAATTTTCCGATATGCAAATAAATATTTTTGCATTTTTTTTTTTTTTTTTTGAGATATATACAAGAGTTGTTACATTCTTGTACAGCCACTAGTACGCATAGCGTTTCGGGCAAGTCCTTAATCCTATGGTCCCTGGAATACAATCCCCTGCCGCGAAGAATCGTTTTTTCATCCAAGTACACATTTTACTGTTGCGTTAAACAGAGGCTACAGTTAAGGAATTGCGCCCATTAAATCCTCCCCGGCCAGGATACGAACCCATGACATAGCGCTCGCGGAACGCCAGGCGAGTGTCTTACCACTACACCACGGAGACTGCTAAAGCATCCACATTTATATAAATGTGCTGTACATGTAATGATTCATTCATGATTTTGTTGTGTGGGTAGCCCAGGACAACTGCCAATAGACAAGTCCAGATAATATAGTGCACCATTTATTCTTTCCCTCTGTGCTAGTTCAATTTAATATCTCAATACTCAAGGATTTTCATGTATTTTTCTTTTCATTATTTGCAAGTAAAGATGTCTGCCTTACTCACTTTTTAAATGTTAAATTTTCTTCCATATTTAACTAGTCATACTGACTTAGTCCCTTCTTCTGATAATTACCTCACTGTACTGTACTTGCTCTTGTCTCTATCTACTCGAGCATAAGAACTACTTGTAGATATATTTTCAATTCACAATGCAATATCCAAAGTGGATGTAAATTCTTGAGTAAATAAGAGGTTGCACCACACAATCACCAAGAGCAAGTAACATTGTACGTACAGCTGGAATGCACACAGGTGTAGCAGGGCCATGGAAACCACACAAAATGTCACAAACTCCATTATGTAATTTAGTGTGTTTCAGAAAAGACGACGACTGCACCCTAACTATGATCTGAACTCAACTGAAGTAACATCAGTATAACCACAACTGCAATCCACAAGTACATAGAGTACTTGCAACTTGAACTATTATTGTGTATGCATGGCATTAACCAATTGCAGTACAGTATCATGTCAATCAAAACAAGCACGAAGTACTAAAATTTATATCCTATATCATACTCGCATGATGATGTACGTTTTAAATCGCTCCGATAGCTAATTTGTATATTGCTTATATGAAATATACAAAGACAAAACCAATTACTATAAATTACTTTATTTAATGCGGTTAAAATAAAAAAAAAGTCGAAATAAAAAATTGTATCCTGACATATTAGTCGAGTTACTTTATATTCTGGCCCGGGTGCTTGCGTATTATAATCAATCCCACCTACCACATCAATATTTGGATACGATATTTGGGCATATATCTTATAGATATTTAGACATGTTCAGGTAAGTAATATGCCCAGGGTAGGTAATATGTCCAGGGGCAAGTAACATGTGCAGGTAAGTTAGATGTCCAAGTAACATGTCTAGGGAAGTATAATGTCCAGGAAACTAATGAAAGTTAATTGTCCACTGCCACATTCCCTTTGTTAGTTCTAATGCACAAAAATAGTTTTGTTAAAGACTGAAATAAATTTTTAGTTCTATAAGCTTCAGGACATGTAAAAGTATATGAAGTATTAATTAGCAAAACTAAATTTAGAAATCTGTTAAATAAAATACATGTCTAATTGATTTTCTAACTGTTACAATAGAAGATCTTTAAAGAGCATGTAAAAATGTTAGTTTTCCTCGAGAAGCAACGGAACAAAATACTGTACCGACACCCTCAACCATATTCATAAACTTTAATACCATTCAACTATTCAGAGAAGCACATCTTTCTCAGGCAAGAGACATCTATTTAATATATAATGTGCAACAAATTCCTACTTCATTTGACCAGTGCACTGTACACTTAACTGTGCAGAATAATCTATGCCCAACCAGTTGAAGAAGGTAAGTTACCATTTACATATATACTGTATAAAACAGTATATCAGTATATATTTTATACACTGCTATAAAAATGTCAAATATATCTTGCAAAAATCTAACTGCATGTGCAGTAAAAGAAGGTTCACATTTTAATATCATTAATGCATTCATTGATCAAACTCAAATTTGGTGACTGGGTTCATGTCAAATATGTACTAATTTATCTTCCTTTCCCCTGGGCTATGTTCAGAAATAGGATATAGTGCATTGCAAAATACTCTTTTCTGAGTAGGGCTGATCCCATGGATGCTCCATTCACTCCTTTTTTAGTCTTGTCTTTTCAGAGCTTGCTTGGAGAGACTATGCTTCTAGTGAAGTTACTAACTCCCACTACTATTGTAGTGATAGGTGCTATCAATTGCAGGAAATTGGAGTAACGTTTGATTACTAACTAGTGGTTAGCATACACATACTACTGTAATTATTTTTTTTTGTCATTGCAAACAGGTCACTCAGTGATGGCTTAAAACTCGGCTCTCTTTTGTCTCTCACTTGACAAGATAATTTGAAAAGACTCCTTTTTGTGGTTGGGTACAAAGTTAATGAGAGTCTTGAAGGTGATATGAATTATAAGGGGGGTCTACATAACCTATTGCCCAAGGAGCATCCAAGGGACTTGCTCAGTCAGATAAGAGGGTTTCACTATGATCAACACCCTTTTTTACGAACTTCATACTATAATATACAATAATGATCTTTCAGAACTCACATATCATACAAATGAGAACAATAAATCACCAATAAACTGTAAATGTTTAAAATATCTTATGTTCTTCAACTGGTCAGACCAACAGGTGCATTGTGTTTACTCCAAGATCAACTGCAACACACAAGTTGAGTTAATGACACTGCTAAATTGTGGCTCAAGGAGCTACTTTGAAACTTTTAAAAAAGCCGTTTACTTTAAATTCTTTTACCTATAACAGGAAAAAGAATGAAATGGAGAGCTTAAGTTGTGTCAAAGTCAGATGCTGGGGTCACAAAATCTAATCTACATGATGTGCAGAACCACAAATACAGAACTAAGTCACCAAGGGAAAGGATAAGGTTGAAGAATTTTTAAATAATACAGTACTGACTAAAAATATTCTCCACTGTCAAGGTATTAATTACTAATACAACCAACACAAAGTGTTAATTTTCTAATAAATATATATTTTTAAAGTGTCAGTACTTTAAGCTTAATATCTGAAATATTTAAATATAAAGTACTTAAAAATTGGGTAGCATACAAAGAACCTTATGCTGTTTATATATAAATATATATATATTATATATATATAAATAACTAGATACAAAATCAACAACCAGATTTTTCCCCCAGTGTTACTAATTCAGGACACTAGTGCGAACAAGTACTGGCAATTGTAATGCTTCTGCTAAGGAATGCAGAGTCAGAACCACCAGATGAGGAATCACTGGATAGATGATGTGTTGCTTCTTCAATGAACCAAATCTGTGACAATGTAACGAATATATCATGAACCTTTAGCAGCATTTATTTTCTTGCACATCAATATCATGAACTACTTATTACACCCTTTACCATGAGGATAACAAATGTGCACAATTCATCCGAGTTAACAAGCGATTTGCTTTGGTTATCACTGCAGAGAAAATTAAGTGTATTTTTCATTATTATTTGTGAGCATCTATTTGTGTTGAAGTGTGTGTACACATAATTGGAAGTATATAGTAATTGTCCATGTTAAGTGTTCATAATTGAGAGTACTGTATGTATATTATGTACTGTGTGCTCAACTAGCCTAACTATCCTGGCCTCATATTTGCACAAATTAAGCTCCAAATTTTGAGCACTATAATTCAACCTTTAACTTGCATGGTACCTCTCAGCATCTTAGATGTTCCCTCATTTGTAATTCAATTTGCATTTGGAACTAGCCTCTACAGCTCTCTCTCTCTCTCCAAGCACATTCCACTCTCACTAGTATCTCACTGAAGAAGTTCTTTCTTAGCTCTCTAGAGTTAGGTCACCCATAGCTGGACCACAGTACTGAAAAACTATGCCTTCCGCACTATTTGATACAATAAAATAAAAAATGCGACAGGACCTCTTCAACCTGTGAGACATCTCCAGCACCATGGACCTGTGAGACATCTCCAGCACCATGGACCTGTGAGACATCTCCAGCACCATGGACCTGTGAGACATCTCCAGCACCATGGACCTGTGAGACATCTCCAGCACCATGGACCTGTGAGACATCTCCAGCACCATGGACCTGTGAGACATCTCCAGCACCATGGACCTGTGAGACATCTCCAGCACCATGGACCTGTGAGACATCCCAAACACCATGGACCTGTGAGACATCTCCAGCACCATGGACCTGTGAGACATCTTCAGCACCATGACCCTGTGAGACATCTTCATCACCATGGAGCTGTAAGACATCTCCAGCACCATGGACCTGTGAGACATCTTCAGCACCATGAACCTGTGAGACATCTCCAGCACCATGTTCCTGTACCAACACCAGGGACCAGTACCAACACCAGGGACCAGTACCAACACCATGGACCAGTACCAACACCAGGGACCAGTACCAACACCAGGGACCAGTACCAACACCATGGACCAGTACCAACACCAGGGACCAGTACCAACACCAGGGGCCAGTACCAACACCAGGGGCCAGTACCAACACCAGGGACCAGTACCAATACCAGGGACCAGTACCAACACCAGGGACCAGTACCAACACCAGGGACCTGTGACTCACCCTCAGTCCCATGAATCTTGTCATATTTGTATTTGAACTTGTGTGTGAATGGGCATGTTAATGTGAACAGTTTGTTTTATTACTAGTGTTTTTTATAACTACACAACTTTGAGAATAAGATCCAAAAACGTTTTTGCAAATATTCAGTATGTTATATTCCATACTCGGTACAAAGTGCAAACTATATTTTGCATAAAAATGCATAATTCAAAGTAGCTGCCAATGTATGAATCTTTTTCCGACTCATTTTATTTTAAACTTCCAGTGTTAAAACATCCGAGTGAAATTAAGTTGTTAAAATCTTCAATTAAGAGTGCAAAGAAAAATCTAAAAATGCCAGGTTTCCATTTCACCCAGCTCAAATACAGTACATGGCATGACTAAATATATCATAAAAGTTCATTGCATTCATTTTCAATCATATATACATAAATGTCGTCTTGACTCTATGAAGATTTTTGTTTATTGCTTTTGAAGCAACACTGCTATAAAATAAAATATATGAAAGTGAGATTAGTCAGATATCAAATTTGCGAACAAAAAGTGATGTTTCCCTCTTCTGTGGTCCTGCATCTCCCTTAAATATTATGGGTTGTCTTATATTATGACCATCTGATTCTAGGAGTAACGATGGCTGAACAAAGCAAACAGTATATATGTTCCACTGTCCTTTAAGGAATGGCCTCGTTTTAATTATTAAAAGCAAATACCACTCACAGTAATTCGGTAATGTAAGTGAATCTAAATTCTCCCCCAACTGTTAGCACAATCAGCCATAACTAATCCTTCAATACGGTTATGAGCAACTGGAAAAAACAAGAGGTCTTTTGGCTTGGGATGAGGAGGCAACAATTGCTTCTCCAAGAGCAACACATTTTGAAGTGGCATGTCATGCATGGGTAGTCAAGAGTGAAAATGGCTTCTGACCATTTGCCTAAAATTTCTTTAATATATATATTTTAGTAATTAGCAGGAATTTCAAACAGCCTTACTTAGCATATTTGACTATAATCTAAGTAAAACTTGAAATAAAAAACGTTTAATAATAAGAAATTATATACAGTATTCAAGAAAAACTGAGGAAAAATATATAATTAACTAGATTTAATTTTATATATATGCTTCAAAATCAATTACCTGTACTAAAAATGTATAACATTTCATAATTTTAATATTATACAAATTCAAATATAACAAAATTTTCATTTTGAAACTAACGAAAATATTTTAGTGAAGATTTCATCTGAACATGGTCAACTTGAGGATACTTTCACTACATAACAAGACATGAAGATAAATGCCAACAGTGCTGCCAACACACACTACAATGTATGATAATGTACTTTTATACCCACAATCAAAAATTCATGATAAAAAATGTTCATGTCAAAAGACTTTCAAAGACATAATCATTTCAAACAGACCCAACTCGAGTTTCCTTCGCTAGGAAGCAGACATAATATATACATAATAATATAAATGCATTTGCAGGCGATGAGTCACAATAACGTGGCTAAAGTATGATGACCAGACCACACACTAGAATGTGAAGGGACGACGACGTTTCGGTCCGTCCTGGACCATTCTCAAGTGGATCGACTTGAGAATGGTCCAGGACGGACCAAAACGTCGACATCCCTTCACATTCTAGTGTGTGGTCTGGTCATCAATATAAATGCATTCATCAATTAGAACACATATGAACTTACTGTAATATTTGTGGTCTGCTGATTTAATATATTGATCTTTCAATTAGTTATTCAAATCTTTTACGTAGAAGGATCAGAAGAAAATTGCAAATAGAACAAAATACATGGCAAATAATTTCTTCTTATTTAATTTTGCTAGAAAGCACAAACACTCGACAGATTATATTGATTAACGATACTGTAATATTGACAGCACTTCTGTTAAGTATGTGAAAACTATTCCTGCAAGTAAGCTCGGCAAACTTAAAATTAAAAAATTGTACTCTTGACCTCCCAATATTTTTAAGAAACAATAACAAATAAGATGACAATTAAAGTTAGTGATAGATTCCCTATCTCTCTAATCCAAGCCAAAACTCTCTTACTTTTTCCATAATATTTGTGTGTGCTCAAAAGTATTTAATTCATGGTCCATCACACTACTTACAGTTTCTGAGGAAAAATATAGGAAATTCAGGAAGAAGGTACTCCACTAGTCATGTGGAGAGATTAAATTGATATCTATGAGATTAATTCTCTGCAACTTATGCTGCTTTCAGCTGGGTAACTATGTGAGAATAAATTTATAAAAATAATGTTAAATTTAGCAACTGATGATTTTACTGAAAATTTTTTGCCCTACAGTGTTGTAATATATATTATTCATAAAAGAATTTAATTAAAGGGCATAAGTAACCATGAAATTTGAGTCCTATACCTGCTATACTGCTTGGTGCTTTCTCAAGATCAAAAAAAATCTTAGTGTAACCTTACACATGCATTTAAATATACGGTATTTCAACACTATACGTTATGATTAATATAAATAAATATGCTTAAATGAATGTAAACAGTGCATACGGTGTTCTAAAAAATTAATCCAAATGTAAATATATGTAATAAATTGTGCAATATGAAAATTTAATCACCTTTTCTATTGTATATTCCAAGACAAACTGGGTATTAGTATTGTCATTAGTTCAGGAGAAAGATAGAAATAAATGAATAACATGGTAAGGCACCAATAAGATCTCCAATAACCACTCCAAGAAAGAATCGAGCAGCATGAATAATGTAAGACAAATAGGAAGGATGATGATGAATGTGTATTGGAGGGTATACCTGGGTGTGTAGTGGAAGTGGTAGATGGGGTGGTAGTAGTGGTGGTGGTGGTGGTAGTGGTGGAAGTGGTGGAGAACACCCCCCAAGGGGCTGTGGTGGTAGTGGAGGAAGAAGGGGGTGTGGTTTTGTGGATCCCCCAGCCCACAGCACTGGTACTGTTGTTGATGGTAGTGGAGTTGGTGGTAGTGAAGCCTTCAACTTCCCGGGGGGCTGGGGGTACTGCCGGCTTCTCTTTTAAAGTGCCAGTAGCAGCCATAAAGGGCATGGTGGTGGTGGTAGTGGTGGTTGTGGAAGGGGGCGGGGGACGTGCTGGAGGTTGTTGTTCTGTTGCATGTTGCTGTTGCTCCTGCAGAGGCTGTAGACTACTGGTGGGGGCCTCACTACCATCAGCTCTGCTACTGGGCCATGCATCTTTGGGCTGACTGGGGGGCCATGCACTATTCCAGGCACTAGCCCCACCACTGCCAAACCCTTTACCTGCCCAAGTTGAGCTGGCAGCATCACCCCACGCTGCATCTGGATTCACTAGCTTCTCACGTAGCCTCAGCACCTATAAATATAGTATTCATGAGCTCATATATTTAAAAAAAAAAAAAAAAGAGGAGCTAATCCTTTCATTACCACTTCCTGGAGTTAAATGAGTATTACTAGCAACAAAGCTACACAGACATCATGACCCTCAGGTAACTATAGTATGACCCCTTAAAATTTGGACCTCCGTAACAAATTCTTCCAAAAACTTTATTCAAAAAGATAAAGTGGTGAAATACAAACTTTAAATAAAGTAATTTCCAGACGATCATAACCTCTTCTCTTTTTTTATTATTCTTACTATTTAGTAGTCCAGTACAATAATTATAATTCAAAATAATGTATTATTTATTAAATTTACTGTACTTGTACTGTAAAGTGGGGCCCTTGCTCAAATGGTTCACAGCTGAATGGAACACTTGGTGAACCAGGAGTTGGCCAACAGATAAATATTTGGTGGACCAGAATATGGTGTGTGCTTCACCAAGCTTTTTAGGAAAACTGGAGAGTTGCTTAATTAACATTGACCTATATTTTCTTAGTGGCTTTGTAGATAAAAAAAAAAAGTCATTGGATAGCTTGACCTGAGAGAAACAGTTCGGACACTTTGAAAAATCAATAGTCCCATTTTGGAAGAAATCAAGAGGTTGGTTTTTTATTTTTATAGTAGTGGTGTAGTTTCTTTCCTATATCTTTTTCCCGCCTTCATTACCTTATACTTAATTTGATTGAATTCCACTAGCCATTTATCTACTCATTCCTGAAGTACAATATGAGATACTGATTAACACTTTCACATCCACGGCGGGCGGGCTGCCGCGCACCCCAAAGTAGCCCGAGCGATGATTATAACCCTTTCAGCTTTCTTACCTCAATTTTCATGCTACACCTTACAATTTGGTATAAAATTGTTCACAACAGAATGCTCTAAAGGAATATTTACATATAAGAACAAATATAAGAACACCGCTACCAATACCACAAGATAAAACACATAAAGGTAAAGAAGAGTGGCGGCCTCACACCTGATGGTCCAGGTGTTGCAACACTGTCACTAGTAGAACTGCTGCCATCCTCATGTTCATCACCAGCATGTATGATGTCATTTTTGAGAGGATAATCCTTATATTCAAAGTATACTAGTGACCAAATACAAATATTTATTCAGGTAAAGTACATACATACAAGGTGAAATACAAAAGTTGATGGATTTATAGATGACTACTTCTACTACTGCCTGGGTAACAGCTTCTCCCCCGAATCAACCTACCCTAGCTTTGCGCCCTGGTGAGGTCACTCCAGACCGACAACCAGAGCGCAACTTCATAGTCTCCTGAGACTGATGGATGCCTACTACTACGTAGAAAGGGAGAAATGCGAGTTTCTTGGTATCAGCTGTATAGTACTGGTACTTGTATAACACAAAAGCATTATGTACATCCATGTATAATCACAGAGAATGGGAAGAAGTTGCAGTTTAAAACAAACTTCATAATAATCGGACAATGGAATTTCTATACATGTATATTTTAATTTTGGACGGCACTACGGTCCTCGGGAAAACGGAAATTATTTTAGGTCGTCATAACCGTTATCTGTAAGCGATAGTGTTAACAGTCTATCTAGTGCAGGACCTAAACAAAGGGCACCTCCCCATTATGGCTCTAGAGGTGCCAAGTTGGTGCCTTCTGGGGATGTTGGATGATACACCAACATTTATGAAATGCAATTAGAACATTTAGTGCCAACTGGTATACAAAACACTGGCTCCAAAAAAATAAATGATGCATTATATCAATAATGTAACTTCTACTCAGCACAAGGGATGCTCTGGTAATTTAGATATATAAAAGTTTTTAAAAATTGCCTCCTATAAGTTTAAATAGTGCAGTATTAATTGAACCTTTATATCAACATCATGCACATTTTATGTCACATTTTATGTCAAAATGCAAGGGGTATACTCAAGATATCTCAGGCAAATCACTAAGAAAACAATCATGACCAAAACAATGTAACCCATACTGGGGCTAAGTAAATAATAGCAAATATCACAAAATAAATGCAAAGGGTATTTTACAAGATACAGAAAATGGAATACAATATTACTTTCCATAATTATCAAAATGCTCTTACAAGGCGACAATATAAAAGCAAAAAGGTTTGACAAGTGGCACAATATAACTAGAATGTCATCTAAACATCAACTTAACAAATAAAGTAAAATAAATTCCTTAAACTTGATACAATACAAGGGTAAAATACAAATGTTTAAGACTAATATGAGGAACACTTAGGAGAATATAAACTAATGAGTATTTTTTTTCTAGGGTAGAGCAAATATGGTATTTGAGAAATCAAACTGAAAACAAAAAACCCTCCAAAGACATAACAAATGTATTCAAGAAGCTTATCTAAAATGTTAGGCATAAAACTAAGGAAAAACATACCTCCTTTCGTTTTGCAGAATATTCGATGAATATTTTTGCACACCTTTCTGCTGTTTCGTGCATGTCTTCTTTCATTAAAGAAAGATCACTTATATTATTGTTGACATCTTCTTGTTTTGATGATAACTGAAATATATTTCCTATTATTAATATTACTGTACCAAAATTTCATCATACTGTAAGTTTTCATCATCATATTTCCTACATTTATTTCATGAGGATGTACATTTTTAGAATGAACAGAGGACAATAGGAACAGAAAATTAATACATTATGAAAAAAAAAAAAAGCCGACCTTGGTCAAATCCTAACATCTAAAACATAGGCGCTAATTGGGCCAACACTATCTGGGAGCTCTAGGCAGTTGCTGTAATTACCTTTCAACTATTTAATTTATATTATGGATGCCATGTATTGTTACATCCATTACTTTTAGACATACATTTCAATTCTGTTGATTCATCCATTATTTTTTAATTTTAGATATGTATACCCTCGTATACCCTAGGATATAATGTGCAGAAATAATGGGAAATACTAAAAATTACCTCACGAGACATTATTTCATGCTACAACCACCACTAGGTGGTAATACCACTACCACCCCCACTACTGGGTAATTATTGAAGACAAATGGATAGTAGATTTTTTTCTACCACAGATGTGGCCACACATTTATAATGCTAACCAGCATATACACATTTTCTTCTGTCCTCCATGGACAGGGTTAGAGATATGTCTGACATATAGTTCAGTGATTTATTGAACAGTCAAACACAGAAGGTGATTGTAGTGCTTTTAAAATGCTAACTTATGCAGGCAATGAGTCACAATAACATGGCTAAAGTATGTTAACCAGACCACACATTAGAAGGTGAAGGGACGACGACATTTCGGTCCATCCTGGACCATTCTCAAGACGAATATGACTTGAGACACAATCGACTTGAGAATGGTCCAGGACGGACCAAAACGTCGTCGTCCCTTCACCTTCTAGTGTGTGATCTGGTCAACATGCTAACCTACATACATAAATACATATATTTAAAGTCTATCAAACATAAACAGTGTTCAAGGTATGTTGTTTTACACAATGTGTTTAATGTTCATTTACAAAGATGAAATGCAATGCTAACCAGCTTTCACATGCATAAATACAAATATATGCATGCACGCACATACATACATGAAATAGGCCAGGAGTCATTGTATTAGACAACGAACACCTAGAAAAGTAGGGTCCAAGAGCTAGAGCTCGATCCTGCAGGCACAAATAGGTGAGTATATACATACATGTATATGCATGTGCCCCCCCCCCCTTTCTCTCTCTCATGGACGGACGTGGTCGGTCAGTCTTAAGAGAGAGATTGAACGTCTGACTAACTCAGAGAGAGGTGGGCCCTATATGATCCAGATTAGGGAGAGTAGACAGTACTGTACTTTGTTCTCTTGGCAATCTTTTCTAATATGTCTTGGGTAGATATTAGAGCTCGAGGGTTTTAGCAGCCAGGTATTTAGTCAATGCCCCTGGTCCTCATCAGGTCCTTGTTGTCATGGGCCGTGTTTCCCACCCAATGGCCTCTCCATCGAATTATTACCCGCCACCTCTCCTTCCTGGTAAGTCCCTATTTTTTCTCTTTGGTTATTTAGCTACAGGGAGCCACGAAAGAAATCCCTCAGAAACTCAGCTCTGAATGCAACAAACATCTATTTCTGGTAATACCCTGGTGGCTACTTATCTCCCTTTCTTCTTTCCAGGTTCGTCAGTTCATTGTGGTGGTTTTTATCTGCTCCAGAACTAGCTGACTAGTTGGTGGCAGGCTAAGCTCCAGGCTGCCTAATGGTGGCAATCAGTACTAACAGGTTCGACCTAGTTTGGAGCACATTATTGTGTTTCGTTTGAATCGTTTGGGGAGTTGTTACCCAGTTTTTGAGGCTTCAAGTCTTGTAAAGCCAGCAGTTGTTTGTAAAGTTTCTCCGACTTTCTGGATGTGTTTCCAGTGAAAGGGCAGAATGTCATTTGCTTTCTGCACCTCTGTGAGGTGGGGTGGCCAGGTTCTGGCTCTGGTCTCCAGTAGATCAAACAGAACTCCTGCAACTGATGTGACATAATATAGAGCCTTCTCAATGAGAGCCACAGGAAGCCAAAGGGGTTCTACCAGAAAGAGGCACTTCATTACAGTCAACAGTGGATTTTGATATCATATTAATGGCTGAGGTCATAGGTATAAAGTGCTGTATAAACTTTTGTTACTCTTATATAAACGGTTATAGTTACAGAATTATAAATTTCAGCAATCATTACCTCTTTTTGTAATTCTTCAACCTTCTCCTGCAGCTGCTTTATAACCATCTGTTTGCTTGTAAATGAAGCATCAACTGCTGCTTGTTCAGCTCCACTAGCTCCAGCAGCTGCTGTATTCCGTGCCTTCAAGCGAGCCTTTTCCTGATTAAGGGCCAATAACCTACACACAGGATGAAAACACAACAAAAAAATCACTTAACAATCTGGGATTTAAAAGCACATGTAAAAAACATGTGTTTATCATGAAAAGCTGCATACAATAGATAATATAATAATTAATATGATTATTATTATTATTGTTATCATGTTTTCCACTTCCGTAGACAGGGAAGACATTAGTTTAGAGAGAAAGAGGAGTAATATAGGTAAAGAAAGTTACGGATACACTCATCCACTGATGATATTAGCCATACTTTGAGGTTACCTTATTCTGACGTTACCATGGATTCTAAGGATCAATATCCTTGCAGCTTGGTATCAATCTGACCAGGCCACCGGATTGGTGGTCTGGTCAGATACCAGGCTGCAAGGCTCCTAGGCCAAACCAACATACATAATTATCATCCCATTTTAAGGGGTTGGGAGGCAACACTCCAGATAAACCCAGTGTTGAATGTAATGAAACGCCATTTTCTGGATAAACCTTGGAAGCACCCTGGAGCTATCAGACTGATATACGTTATATTAGTCAGGGGCATCAGTCAATTGGAGTTCAGCCTACCAGGGACCACGAGCCAGAACCTGGCCCCCTCAGAGAGGCAAAGGAAGCGATGGCCTTTGAAAACCCCCTTGTACTTGGGGGCATTCCATGTCTGCCATCGACCGAGGTTAGCACCCAGAAAGGTAGGCATAACAAAACAGACCCCACATGGTAAGAAAAAATTTGCAATCAAAGAACGAACAGAGATGCAGAACTCCCACAACCTAAAGAAACAAGCAACCAAGCAAATATCACACACCGCCGCTGCACCGCTTGTCTGCGCAGTCCTCCCCTCCCCGGGATGGGGAGAGGGAGCCCTGGACCCCACCACACCGGCTACTTACACCTCCAGTTAGGAGGCTGAACATCAAAACAAAAGGAAAACTACCGACTGGAGGAAGGGAGGGAGGGTGCCAAAGAGCTTTTCTTGGGGTTCACCCAGAAAATGGAGTTTCATTACATTCAACACTGGTTTTCTATGGAAAGCCCCTCCAGCTCCCTGGAGCTACCTAACCAAAGACAAGTAAAAGAGGGACTTACACGGGAGGCAGCCGCCACTCGCTCCTCAACTCGAAGTTGAGAAAATTGGCTGCAACCTGCAACCCAAATCCACTCACGAACGACTGGGACCAGGAATATTTATCAAATAATGGGTGGCCAGGACCCTGTTCGACCTCCAAAACCCCTGTGCCCAAATGTCAGCCCAAGACATGTTGCTGAACATGGCAGCCAAAGCAGCAAACTTACAAACGTCATGGGCACGAGGACAGACCGTAGGCTGGCTTGACAACCTGGGAGATTCAAGCCCTGGAACTGACAAGGAGGGAAACCGGATCAACCCAAAACGTGTCCCCGGCCACAGAAGCCGAGGCGCACAAAGAACGGCGAAGAGCCGCAACCAGACAGAACACATCATGCACCCCTGGCCTGACCAACCAAGCATCAGTGACCCAAGAGGCTCCTCTGGAAAGCCGCCATCTTGTTCTTCACAAAGAAGAGAAGGAGATGGCTGCAAACAAACAAACCGACCACCAGGACTGAAAGAGCAGAAACCCTTACGCCGGAGGAGAGCGTGAAGCTCCCAACCCGACCCCCCAAGAGGCCAATGCCAACAGAAACAGCGCCTTGGAAAAACAATCTTGAAACGAAGAAGCTACTACAAACAGAGGAGAAGATAGAGAAGAGAGCACCCGGTCCAAGGACCAGGATGGCTCAGGCAGCGCATGAGTAGGCCAGAGGTGAAACAAGGCACGAGAAAGCTTACGAAACAGAGCACAAGTGACATCCACCCCTGAACGCAAGCTGAAGCGGCTCCGCCAGTGTCGCACGATAAGAGGTGACAGTATATGGCATCAAATGACGGTCCTGAAAAAGCTATGAAAGGACAAAACAACCTGATCAGAAATAGAAGACAACCTACGAAGAAAAAGAAAATGGTGACAAGAACGCCAGGAAATTTCATACTGTTGCTGAGATGAAGCTCCCAGGTGGGACACCATCAACAAAGCCACCTGATCACCATACAAGTTGTGATACACCCGCATCAAAAAGACCAGACGAGAAGAGCAGAGTAGACCAAACCAGCCATGTACTGGATCTGCTGAAAAAAGTGGAGCCACAGAAAACATCCTGGGTTTGGACACCGAGCCAGCAGCACCTGAAACCAAGGCTGGGCCAGCCACTAAGGTGCCAGAACCACCTGTCCTCAGACCAAGTCCATTCCATCCAGTGGTCGACCCTAAAGACACTTTCATAAATTTGAACATGCTGTTCATTCAAAACAGGAATTTTCTCAAAACTAAATTATTATTATTTTATACTACCATATTGTGCATATTTAGGCCCTGGTTAGGTTAGGTTAGGTGTTTAGATTCTGTTGGCGATTATTTGTATTTATAGTATGCAGGTGAAGCATTTACAGCGTTGTGGTAAACTGTTTTTCCACGGTCTTTAAACCACAAGCCAGAACCTGGCTTGCTGGTTTAAAGAGAGGTTACGAAAAGAGGTTAGAGGCATTAAATATGCCAAAACTGGAAGACAGAAGAAAAAGAGGTGATATGATCACTACATACAAAATAGTAACAGGAATTGATAAAATCGATAGGGAAGATTTCCCGAGACTTGGAACTTTAAGAACAAGAGGTCATAGATATAAACTTGCTAAACACAGATGCCGAAGAAATATAAGAAAATTCACTTTCGCAAACAGAGTGGTAGACGGTTGGAACAAGTTAGGGGAGAAGGTGGTGGAGGCCAAGACCGTCAGTAGTTTCAAAACGTTATATGACAGAGTGCTGGGAAGACGGGACACCACGAGCGTAGCTCTCATCCTGTAACTACACTTAGGTAATTACCCTTAGGTAATTACACACCTTTAACTCATTATATTGCCATTTTCTTGCCCCCTCACATCCTATTTAAAAAATCCACTTATTTTCTTATCAGTCTGTCTGGTTTCACCAAACCAAACAGTTCCTTTCATTCTTACACCAGTTTGTGCAACACTAAACACTTCCATAGTTTTATTAACCAAACATTTTGTAAACATCACATCAACGAGGTTCATTTGCTTGTTCTATCATTCCAATATCACTATCAACTCTTCCATATACACACACTGAACAACTTGTTTTCATGCAACATTTGAAATTTCTTATTTACCTCCTGGATCCTTGTGAGATATGAGAACTCTTTTGCCACTTGGTCATATTTTACACAGCATTGGCACATGATCATGGAAACCTCCAGCAATTCCTCTTATTGCTTTTGTATCATATGCATACTTTAACATACCTCTCTCTCCAGTAACACATATTCAAGGAAGAATGCACACAATAATTAATATAAACAAAGAAGCTTTCCTATACCAGTATGTAATAGACACCCTTCAAATCAGGAAAGATGAGATGCCAGTAATACTGGACTTGGTATTCATGAAAACTGAATATTTGAATGGATTGGGGTAATTTCTTAATACTGTATCCATCTTTCTTTTCCTATACTACTGCCCTATTTAATCAATGTTGATGCCTACCCACCCTAAGTAGGAAACAGGGCAATAAAAATTATGATGATAATGCATAATATAAAACATCCATCACCACAATCTTCACTTTCCAATTCAATGAAGATTTTCTTTTACCACTGCAAAAATATACTGCAAATATACTGAAAAATTACTGCAATATACTGAAAAATTACTGCAATATACTGAAAAATTACTGCAATATATTGAAAAATTACTTACCTCTGATTCTGGTCTCGTGCTGCTGCTTTGAGATGATTCATGTCCGACATGTAAGTATCACGAGTAGACCGCATTGTATCAATGGTTGCTTTCACTTCTGTCACTCCCTGGCGAGTCTCGCTGATTTTTTGCGTTAGTTCCTTTAATCTATCCTCCTGGAAATAATCGAAGATTTTGGTTTAATACAAATAAATAGTGATGGCAGTAACGTTGTCTAGCTTCCCAAATAAATTTAAACTTGCACATAAACCTAACGCACAACAAATTAAAAGTCCAAAAACCATTACATGACACTGAAAAATGCAAAATAAAATCCAGCCAACTATCTTTTACTATAAAAGTAAACTACTTTTGAAGGATAAAATCTATAATTTAGAAGGTGTAACAAATTCATGGAGACAGATGGAAATGAAGGAAAATTAATTGTTTCAAAGTGTGTTAGGAAAATATTACATTCATAACACCACCACTTGCGCAATTTGAAGCATAAATTTAATGTGTCTAGACATAATATAAAATAAATTGCTCTTACATTTAAGCATAATCCCAACAGGTCAGATGGAGTTTCACCTTGGGTACCAAGAGAATGTACATGTTTAAGCTGTCAAATGAGACAAAATTACTACTAAATAAAATATTTTGGCTTAATATTTTGATTTGATTTGATTTTATATGTCCCCTCAAGAAGATATGGGAAGATCCTTTGAACATTTCACCATTCAAAACTAACCTTTGTTGTAAGTTCTATGGACAAACTCTGATTTTTAGCCTTCAGTGACAAGAGATTTTCTTGTTGACGCTGCCTTACGTTCATTAATTCCTGAAGTCGTTGCTTTTCCCATTCTTGATGCCTCTGAAGTTCAGCATCCCTGGTGGAAATGACCATAACCTTACAGTATCAGTAAATTTTGAGAAAAGCAATTAATTAAAATTATAAACAGAAGACAAATATCACCTAGGAAGAAACTTACACTTCGTTAACAAGTGCAGGATCTGTTGGGATTACCTATTAAAAGTACAATATCAGAAATTTGGCATAATGTGATATGAAATGTACCTTTCCGAGCTGTCCCTTGGATGATCCCGCTCCCTCCCTTTTGATCCCATTACCTGAAACATGAGGCTTAAGCAACAAGTGAGGTTGCCAACTCCACTCACCCTGTTGTGCTGCCAACTGCTGCCAGTTTGACAATATTTGTTGTCAATATTTGCTTGAAAAAGGTTTGTGGAGAATATTTGTCATTGTATATAACAGTTAGTATCTGGACAGTGGCTCGAGTTAAGATCCACCAATTATTCGTTAGTTATTTGTTATAGTGAATAAACAAGTCATTAGAATTTCATGAGCAAATTGTGTCCCTTCGTGAACCCACATATACTGCTAGCTCAAGGGAGCAGCTGAGGTACAGGGTCAGAAAGATGCACATCATTTAATAATAATAATAATAATAATAATAATAATAATAATAATAATAATAACTTAATAAATTATTAAATAATAATAACTAACTAATAACTAACATACAAAAGAATAATATACATTGCCCTAATAATTGTTACAATGTGCAGTATATTTAATAAGGCCACTAATATGCCAAGTGTTTTGGGCATATCTTAAAAGAATTCAGTAAGGCTGTATAAAGGCTTGATGCAGTAGACACTTCATCAAACAAAAATAAGTAGACACTTAATATTAAACGAGTAAGAAAACACAGTTAAACAAAATTGCAAATGATATACAGCTTTTAATGAGGGCCTAATGTAAACAAGAATGAAACAAAATGAACATTTGTTATGAGGTAACATTAAATGAGAAATGGAAACTTTCATGAATTGTTGGAAGATATGAAAACAATTGACAATTATACAAAACATTTATAAGTAGCCATTGTCTTAATAATACTGTAGTTACTACTTTTAAAATTGTAGACGAGAATTTGAAAAAATTATATACTATTTTTTATGAAATTTAACAATAGCAGTATTTAATAACAGTACATTCTCTCAATGCCCTGCTTTATATAGATTAAATTACATTAGTGCAAAGGCAAAAATTGCCAAGTGCAAAATATGTGTGAACCTTGAATTTTAAGAGACTGAACAGTTCATCATTAGGCACCAAGGTACGAATGTATAGTATGTAACAAGTTTGATGAAGGTTCACCAATTAATTGTCACAACATCCAGTAGAAACAAATATCCCGCAATGTAGGTAATAATTCACGTCGTTCTTTCGAGTTACCACAACGGACAAAAAAAGCGTACCAAAACACTCAAGCCTACCCTAACTTAACCAAGCAACTCATGCATAGGAAACATAAATGTTTGTGAGCTGCTATGAATTACAGTACAGCACAACATATTTTGTCCACTGGGAATTTTGACGTCAAAATGTGATTTATCATTCAAGAGAACAGCCGATTCTTTTCAACTTTAAGACTGTTCAAAACAGTTATTTTGACCAGTCTTTAAAATGGGCACAAGAGGGCTATAGTGCCCATTTTCAATATGGTCATATTTATGTATTTCAAATTTAAATTAAAAAGACTTGCTACAGAATATTATGCTTAAAACTATCTAATTATTCTGTGCTTCTGATTTTTGTTAAACTTAGTACTGCATAAAACATTTAGAGCATACAATATATACGAACTTGCGTGCTTGTTCCCTTAGCTCTTCCTGCCGTTTTCTATCTTGTTCTCGTTGTGCTTCCATCTCTCGTTGCCGTTGCATTTCACGTTCTAGCTCCTCTTGTCTTCGACGCTCAGCTTCTTGACGGGCCTTTTCCCTTTTAGCCTCCTCTTCACGTTCTCTGTTAGTAATGTATAGTACAGTAGTTTCATAATCACCAACAAGAGGAATATTACATTGAACTACAGGTATGATTGATTTAGAAGTGCAGACAAGAATACATTTCAATTTAAAGTCCAGATGAGGCAATTATTACCAAACACAGATGGCATCCTTTTTATCAAATAAACTAACATACTTTGCAAAAACCAAGTCACTGAATTCTCACATTTTAATCTTTTGCTGATGTTTTACATAAACATGTGTACAACAGTGTTTCAATAAATTTATATAAACAGCCATTTTCCACCCGAGGTAAATCTTTCTTGGAGTCATTATATGGTTGTTCAATTACTGTATTTCCAGTTTACTGCTAAAATAATAACAAAGACAGGTACTTAGCTTTTGACTTGTGATATACAAGACAAAAGTGTTAGTGATTAATCATTAAAACTATACAACAATGTATGTGAAACTATATTGCAGAGCAAATCAGTTTCAGAAATTCTTGCCAAAATATCGCAGAATAACATATCGCAAAAATATGCATTTATAGTGTCAACATATGGCTTCCTTAAATATAGACTAATTGTTTTTAACTTCATTTAACCAAGTTAAAATAGTTATAAAACACACCGGCGAAGTCTCTCCTCAGTTTCCCGTCTTTGAGCATCCAGAAGAGCCTTGCGTCTTCTTTCTAACTCAGCTTGTCCCTTCTCAAAATTCTCCCGTCTTTTGTCTTCAAATGTGTCTGAAACAGAAGGTTTGGTGATATTTATAAAATTTTGTTTTAGTTGTGAATGCTAACCATCATCAGATATAATAAAAAACTAAGTAATAAAATGTCCTTTTTCGATATCAATTTCAAGTTTATTGAGATAATAAAATACCTCCCAAAAGGATAAAGTAGCTAAGAATATTTCTACCCTCCTTTTCTGGTATGCCCTCGAGAGTTCCCCCGGGTATTTAAGCACTAGTTCTGCCAAGTCTAAATATCACACCAAGGCTCCAAATCTACAAGTCTACTGTAATAAGCTTATTTCCACAAGTTTTCAAAAATAAGAAACAATCAGAAATAAATTGTGTACTTTATAGTACATACTTTATCATTATGAAGTAGTGTATAGTTAATTTTCCAGCTACAGAATCATGTACACGAAAAAATTGCTTAAAAAGAGGCCAATTATAATACATTATTCAGTACTGTAGCTAATGAAGGACTTACTATCATTAACTGCTCCTAAGACATCAGTAACAGGCGTGCCTGCTGAGCTGGTTGAGTGAATACTGGAGGTTCTTTGACGGCGATTGGTGGGGGGGATCAACTCTGCTGGCAGCTGTGTTGGTAGTTTGCTTCCAGCTTTAGCAGACTCACATAAGTACATAGCTAGTACAAATTCTTCACATGACAGACGTCCATCATTGTCAACATCAGACAGTGCCCTACACAACATCAAAACTTGTGTTTATTAAAAGTAATACAATGGTTTAAATATATTGGTATACTCAAACAAAGTGTGCATGCACTTGTGTAATTACCTAAGTGTAGTTACAGAATGAAAGCTATGGTCATGGTAACATTTGACATGCATTACTATACATGCATACATACGTACGTACGTACATACTGTACATCTATATATATTATGCCAATCCAAGGTATGTGAAAAAACTATTTTTCATATAAAAAAGAACACTTGTTCTACACCCTGTAAATACTCACCAGATCTGTGCTAATGTTTGTTGAGGCAGATGAGATTGAATCAGAATGTTTCTTGCCTGTACCCCAGACAGAAATCCTGTCTTTGCTCTGTCTGACATGTTGAACACCTGTGTATACTTCAACTTACTTGCTTGTGGTACAGCCCATTCACCGGGTGTTTGAGAGCCACTGTAGGACAAAAATACTGCATCATTTACACTTGAATCATGAGCTATATTGTAGATAATGTATATTTAAACAATACAGATTGGATCTGCAAGCATTGATGTTAAATTGTACAAATGTATAACAGCCTAATTCACATTACAACAAAAAATATTACCAATACCCAACTTCCAACATTTCATTGGATGGGTTAAATAATATTCAAAATGATAACTACAGGGGTATTAACCAAAAACTAGCAGTCCATAATTATGCTACACTCAAATCAATCAACACCGTGAGACATATCACTTATTTATAAAGGAATCGTGCCAGTACAGTGACACCTTGCTCAAAATGGAAAGCAGACTTGTTCCAATTTACCAAGAATTCCTGTTCTGAGTGTTTTGCTATTTTATATGATTTATGATTTTCTATTTTTTACTTTTTCCTGGCCACAAATGAAAAAACATGTTTGTGAAAATATATAAACAACAAAATTTACATATGAACAATGAATTTTAAATACACTTGAAGGTACAAGAGACAAAAAATTGTAAGGAAATTTACAAAAACTTTTTCCACTTATACTGTACTGCATTGGAAGAGCCGACTATACTGTACTGCATTGGAAGAGCCGACTATACTGTACTGCATTGGAAGAGCCGACTATACTGTACTGCATTGGAAGAGCCGACTATACTGTACTGCATTGGAAGAGCCGACTATACTGTACTGCATTGGAAGAGCCGACTATACTGTACTGCATTGGAAGAGCCGACTATACTGTACTGCATTGGAAGAGCCGACTATACTGTACTGCATTGGAAGAGCCGACTATACTGTACTGCATTGGAAGAGCCGACTATACTGTACTGCATTGGAAGAGCCGACTATACTGTACTGCATTGGAAGAGCCGACTATACTGTACTGCATTGGAAGAGCCGACTATACTGTACTGCATTGGAAGAGCCGACTATACTGTACTGCATTGGAAGAGCCGACTATACTGTACTGCATTGGAAGAGCCGACTATACTGTACTGCATTGGAAGAGCCGACTATACTGTACTGCATTGGAAGAGCCGACTATACTGTACTGCATTGGAAGAGCCGACTATACTGTACTGCATTGGAAGAGCCGACTATACTGTACTGCATTGGAAGAGCCGACTAATCCTGGTTAATCTGTGAACTCGATAGAAAACTGAACAAAAACTGCTACAGCATAAACCATTTATAACCAGCCCCATCTATCTCTTTATGCTTTAATTTCTTGAGCAATATTTACTTTGAACCACTGCAACCCATTTGTACTCTCAGCCTGCACTCTCCAAACTTGCTCACTTTTATTTATTTAACCTTTTCTTCTATATACCTTATACCTTCTCTTTCCCTACCTGGTTTAGAATAATTAATCATATGTTGATTCACAGGGTAATGCAGTTATCATACGTTGATTTCAACTACGTCTTTGGTGAGTGGGTTTGTACTCAGATGATGCTGATATGGATATAATAACTCTATATGGATGTCATGGAGTTTACCTTGACATGTGAACAAATCATGCTATTATTTCATGATTACCTTGCTATGTAAATGCAGTTATCGTCCCAAATGTTACTATACTAATGTGGTAATCGTCATTGTATAAAATTTCATTATATAATACATAGTGTTCTCACTACTCTATATGATTGTAATGAAGTATACTAGGACCAGGTAACCAAATATAATTTGAACAAAATACAGTAGAAAAGGAATTACAGAAGACCTATTGGCCCATACGAGGCAGCAGCTATTTATATAAATATAAATTGGAATTTCCACATATGGTCCAACAGGCCTATATGAGGCAGTTCCCATTTATACGAACGATATATATATGAGCTCCCTCATATGGTCCAATAGGACTGTAGTGTATAAGGCAACTATTTATATCAATATAAAAAGGAGCTGCCTCATAGTCCCATATGAGGAAGCTCCTATATGTATTTACATCAATATAAATAGGAACAGCCTCATATATTTATAATATTAGTAATAGTTTTGTGTTGGATACAAGCAGCCAGTGTATATACATGTATACAAGTGAGACTTATATCGAAGTCCCCCTTCGATATGAGAACCACACAACAAGCTGACCACCACCTGGGTACCTACTTACTGCTAGGTGTACAGATGTATTAGATGATAGGAAACACATCCAATCATTTCTGTCCCACCTGGCATTCAAACCCGAAATTCCCAATTGTCAGTCGAGAAGGAACCCCACTGTACTATCGGGACCCTTTATATTTTTATTGCTCCTATTATATATATACGATTGATCATCTAAACATCCAGGGGTCAATAATGAGAACATGTGGCTTGGAGCAGTGTGTTTCATTGACAGAGCTCTCACAGATGAGGCAGGCGCCATGCACTGCCAAACTCTAAATTTGTGTATTTAATAATATAAGGTTATAATGAAGTACACCATATGTTAAAAAGTACTGAAGCATACACTAGTACTAGTTTTTCTGAATTAAGTGCACATAAATCAAGTTATTCAACACACTTACTATAGTAAATAATTGAAAACAAGATATAAGTGAGCACAGAAAGAATGAAGGTGAACACTGGAGTGATGTTTCTCATACAACATTGTCAGCAAAGTTGGCATCAGGTGTTGACTGATGCTGGCCTTGATCGCCAACACACAATCTTTCACAGCTTGTTCAACCCATAAAATGGCATATATTTATATTTAAATTTTTTTTACATTTTCCATATAATTTAATCAAGCAATGTGTATGTGCAGTGATATCATGATCTTGGTGATGGTGAATAATTAATGTGATGATCCTTTGCAGGAGGTCACCAATGAGTGATGGTAATATTCTATGTAATGAACTTTTATGTGCTTTTAGATTCTGTGTAAGCTCCATAGAAAATTTTGGCAGCTTATATTCATGCAGATACTGCACAGCTATTATTTGTTTAGTTGTTAACTTTGGATTTTCTAGAAATGTTGTGCCAACTTTTGACCCAAGAAATGTTCTTACTCTTGCATACTGTATACATACCAATGTAACATGTGAAAAAATATATTTTATTTTTTTATCTTTTTTCTAGTAACATTGGTAATGAATAAATTCAACTGATGATTGATACTTTTTCTCATGTACTTTAATGGAGAGTGTACCAGATTTGTTTAAGTATACTGCACTTTAATGGAAAGTGTACCAGATTTGAATTCCCAGCCATTTCAGTACGACAACAAATTTAAAAGGTCATAACACAACTACTAAACACAGGTGTCAAATACCCTGACTCTTGGCTGCCCGTACGTTGCACTGCTGCACCAGTTGGTGCTGATGAACCTGGTGGTACTGCTGCTGCAACTGCAGTACTTGCTACTGGCATCTGGCCCACTCCAACACTGCTCATGGGAGGCACTATGCCTCCTACCTAAAGAGTGGAGCAAGTAAAAAAAAAGAGAGATCATTCATATAATCATTTGTAACTAAAATGGAAAGACCCTCTTAATTATAGACCTGAATCTTTGACAATCATTGTGGTCACAACATTAGAAAAAGTCATAAAAATAAAATGAGCAGAACACCGTAAGAAAATTTAAACAACAACAGACATTATGGTTTTTAAATAGGAAGATCCTGTATAACAAATCTGCTTAGTTTCCATGATAGAACCACAGAAATATTACAGGAACGAAAAGGTTGGATTGACTGCATCTATCTGGACCTAAAACAGGTTTTCAACAGTCCCCTACATAAGAGGTTGTTCTGAAAATTACAACATATTGGAGGGGTGACAGGAACACTTCTGTGATGCATGAAAGATGTTCTGGTAGAGACACGAGAGACATAATCAGAGGCAATATATCAGACTTGAGAAGTGTTACTAGTGGAATACCACAGGGTTCAGTTCTAACACCAGTAATGTTCACTGTCTACATAAACCATCTACGAGAAAGGAGTACAGGATCATATGATTATGTTTGCTGAAGATGCCAAGCTTCTAGGGAAGATAAGAAACAGATAAGAAGATAAGAAGACCTAGACAAAATAAGTGTATGGAGTAACAATTGGCAAATGGAATTTAATGTGAATAAATATGTTATGTAATGTGGAATAGAAGATAATAGGCCATAAACAACCAACAAATTATGTGAAAAACCTTTCAAGAATTCTGATAAGAGAGATCTAGGGGTGCTTCTGGGTAGAAAACTGTCACCAAAGGACTCCATAAAGCACACTGCGCGAGAAGCATATGCAACACTGTAAGGAAGGGACCTTTGTAGTGAATGTTTTGTGGTATGTAAAATAATGATTGGGTTGGTAGGGGTTACAGTTCAAAGCTCCCACCAGATCAGCAGCTTTTCTGAACATGTGAAGTGGTATAATTACATTGGGAGAACGTTACTCTTTAAAAAGATATAAACAAGTACTTAATATTGATAAAAGATACCATTCCAAGTACATTCTGTTACTGGAAAACATGTTGAAAATGTATGTGTTAAACGTGGAAAACCGGTAAACAAAATAAAAAATGAAAAGAAATAAGATTTGAAACCAGAAAACATTAGAATGCTTGAGGAAGGGAAAGTAAACACAAGCAGATATTTGTTCACTTCTCTCGAGGTGGTGGAACAGGCCAAGGTGGTCAACCTACATGATAGCTCTAATCGGATGGTCATCCCCATGTGGTAACTATAATGCAAAGACTAACTTGAGGTATTTGTGGTGCTATCATATAGACTAGTTAGGTAGAGAATTGATTATTCAGCCCATCATCCTGTTTTGGTAGTACTGTACAGAGGAATCTCGGGTGACGAGTGGTGCCATCTACGAGCATTTCAGGTAACGAGCGAGCGCCTCGCAGAAAATTTGTCTCGATCGACGCACTTAATCTTTGTTACCAAATAAACCATGTGGTGCTTCCTAGCATTCCCGCTGGTTCTCGCAAATTCTCCTACGCCTCCGACAAAGCAAATCAATTTTTTTTAAAGATGCTAATGATGATGGGATGTGATGTAATGGGGTGACTGCTGTTATGTTGCAAAAATTGATTTTTTTTGTTAGAAAAAATTGAAAAATTTTACAAATTTTAAAAAAGAAAAATGTCAAAAAGGTTTGTTCAGTATATGTTAGGTAGGCTACTTCATTTTCTATAAAAAAAATGAAGAAATAAAAAAAATTAAAAAATTAGAAAAAACCAGCGTTGAATGTAATGAAACGCCATGTTCTGGGTGAGCCCCGGAGCCGCCCTGGAGCTTATCGGGCTAATGTATGTTATATTAGACAGGGACATTAGCTAAGGAGTTCAGACCTACCAGGGACCAGTGCCAGAACATGGCCCCTTCAGAGAGGTTTCAGGGAACAATGGCCCTGGAAAACCCCCTTGTGGTTGGGGTTTTCCTCATTTGCCATCGACTGGGGTTAGGCACTCAGAAAGGTAGGCATAACAAAACAAACCCCACATGGTAAAACACTAAAACAGAAAACAGAACAGAGAGGTAGAAACTCCCTACAACCCCAAGGAAAAAGCAAACATCACACTTTACTGCCGCGCCGATCATCCGTGCAGCCCTTCCCGGTGAGGTCCTCGAGTCTTCGCATATGGTCTTTTTGACTTGGGGCTTATCATCACCTCTATGGTGATCAGGTGGCTTCTTTGTTGGTGTCCCACCTGTGGGCTTCGTGTCAGCTGCAGTATGAGGTCTCCTGGTGGTCCTTCTGGTTCTTTTTATGCCTTCGTCGTTGTGCTTCACTTTTTGTTTGGGTGGTGTTGTCCTTTCTCTCTTGGTTGTTCCAGGACCGTCACCTTATGCCTAACACTGTCGCCTCATATTATGCAGCGCTGGCGGAGTCGCTACAGCTTGCTTTCGGAATTGATGTTACTTCTGCGCCATTTCGCAAGCTGTTTTATGCATTGTTTCACCTCCGGCCTGCTCATGTGGTGCCTGAGCCGTCCTGGTCTTTGGACAGAGTACTCTCTTTTCTTTCTTCTCCTCGGTTTGTTGTGGCCCCTTCGGTTCAGGATTGTTTCTCCAAGGCTCTTTTTGTGTTGGCATTGGCCTCTGGGGTTCGGGTTGGGGAGCATGACACCTGGCAGACCCCCACCAGGCAAAACAAAACAAATATAAAAGAAACACCACACAAAAGCACGTCTCCAGATGAAAAGAACCAGTCGCTATGCGTATATCAGACAGCTGCACAGTACCCCAGCCAGCAATGAAACTGCCTCCTGCCCTCGAGAAAACAGGAGTAAGAACCACCCCAGCTGAACCCGCAAGGGCGGGCAATCACCGAGCAGCAACAGAACCACACGGAGGTAGACGCTGCTGAACGGCTCATGGAAGATAACCCTGAAGCCGCAAAGGCAGTACTTATGGGGCACCTAGGGAAGGTATCCCTAGGTGCATGCAGCCCCAGAAACTCTTATGTCACTCCTGGGTCACACACCACCAATACAGAGCAACAACACTGCACTGCAGCACTGCGCAAAGAGTGGAGCCAGAGCGATCGACTGTTCATCACAACAGCCTTTGAACTGGGGAGAGTTGCCGGCGTGGAGGTCTGGGGCCAACCACTCCCCCCCCTGTCCCCGTCCCGTGAAAGGGGGGGGGGGGGGTTGTGCAGACAGATGCGCGGTGGTTGTGATGACGTCATGTTTGTTTCCCGGTTTTTGATTGGGAGTTCTGTTTGCATTTCGACTTTCGGTTTGCAATTTTTGGCCAGTAGTAGTTTGTTTTGAAATTCCTACCTTTCTGGGTGCCTGACCTGGTAGATGGCAGACAAAGACTGCTTCCAATTACACAGGGGTGTCTTTAGGCCACTGTTCCTCGTGCCTCTCTTGAGGGGGCCAGGTTCTGGCTCTGGTCCCCGGTAGGCTTAGAACTCATTTGATTGACTGTTGCCACAGTCTAATATATGCACATCAGCCCGGTATAGCTCCAGGGAGCCGAAAGGGCTCTCCACAGAAAAAGCTGCTAAAAAAGCATAAAAAAAGTTCAACATGGTGCAGTGTTCCAAGGAGTTTTCTTGGGAGTACCCAGAGCATAGGTTGGAATCCTCATGGTTCTTACTGATTTTCTCATAGATCAAAGTATTATCTGCAAATATGATGATGTGGTTTGAAATATTCTCATCTATGTCACTGATGTACAACATGACAAAAAGGGTTGCCCCAAGATGGAACCTTGTAATACACCACTCACCCCATTTCTCCAGTCAGATTTAATTACATTTAGGACAATCCTTTGCTTTCTTTGTTTTAACTACTTTTTATCCAATCTAGCACTATCATTTATTCTTTGTGCTTGCAATTTAACTCTCCATTCCATTCCAAATCATATTGATTATTTTCATTCACATCATTACACAATGCATGTTCAAACATAACAGCCACTTTCGCCTAAAGAAATATTAACAGTGTTAACTCAATCTCTACTCATGCTAACCTGTGATGGCTGAGGAACACTAGGCATACCAGCCTGTGGTAATGAAGAAATGGGTTGTTGTACCATGGGTGCTGGAACAATGGGTGCTGCTGCTACTGAAGCTGGAGCCATAGATATTAGAGGTGCAGGTGCAGGAGCCACTGATGTCGTAACCATAGACATTGGAGCCAGAGGTACCATTGGTTGTGTTGGAATCATTGGTTGTGCTGGAACCATTGGCTGAGCTGGAACCATTGGTTGAGCTGGAACCATTGGTTGAGTTGGAACCAATGGTTGAGCTGGAACCATCTGCTGAGTCAACCCTGGTAAGGGCACACCACCTGTATAAACAAATATTTATGACTTTGGTGAATAAAGTATTATATTCAAAGGGAAGAGAGTTGGCTCAGTTCTAAACAAAAGAATTTTATGCTTTTCCTTTTTTGCAAACCAATACATGTGAATGTTGCATGGGTATGCTGGGTAACCCTTCATGCAGACTAACTTAAGCATACAGTACATCAGTTAAAATAAAACACATCAAAGCTTTTTCTGTAGTTCCTAAATGATTAGATTAATATGAAAGTTTTAAAGTCTCTAAGTAATCAGTGCACAGAACATTTATTTGTGGCATTTCTTTAGTACTGTATGTTCAATTATATTAATATTTTCTGTGGCCTCCCACAAATTAAACTCTGTTCAATGGAAGTCAGCATGCAATGGAAAAATTACCATCAGATTTAATAACACCTGTAATGGGCCACAATGGGCAGTCCTGAAGCCAACATTTGAACATGACAACATTACATGTAGCTAATTTCAAGAAAATTAAATAAATAATACACAAAATTTTCAGTAACTAAGAGTTGCTAAATTTATAATCAATGCTAAGCTGCAGAAACAAAGTTTGCAATCAAAGACCCATGGTTATTCCTATTTCCTTACAAAAGCATCTAGATAAAAAGACAACTACACTCAGTGTGTTATTTAAGATTGTATTCATTACTGGTTTAAACTGAACAACAATTTTCAAAGCTCATGTTACTTACCTGCCATCATGGGTTGCATAGGCCTCACCGAGGCACCTCCGGCCATCATGCTCCCTGAAATATGTACAACCTAATAAAAACTAAGTAATATTAACCACAATACTATATATCAGTTACATATCCTTTATTTATGTAAATGGTGTATCTAAAACTTTCAGGCATGGCAATCATAGTTGAAAATTATTAATGACAAATTTTTAGTACCCAAGTATTATTTTTATTAATGATAATTATTTACAAGAGCATCCAACTAAAAATGATGCACACAATTTTATTAAAACTACAAAAATACAAATAATTACAGCCTTGTATATATTAACTGTTGTAACATTACATTTCAGCAAATCACTTCAACTCCAAGCTTTCACTAATGTTCCCAAGAGTACCGAGATCATATCAATTTAATGAATAACTTCAGACCAATATAAAATCTACAAGTACCATCTATTGTCAGTTCTACTCTTACTGTCAAAGAAGATCATCATCAATCCTAAACAGTTTAACTTCAGACCATAAAGAGAGCAAACTGTTACAAACAAAGTGCATGTTGTTAGTCTAAGGTGACTCTAACGACCGGCCAGCCACCCTGGTGAAACACCTGGATATTTATCTAGATATTTGAGATGTTCTAAAGACTAAATAAGGTTTCATAATATTATATTTGTAAACTGGCAAGTGAACCTTTGTACTAAACAGGGCATTTTCTCACATTTTAACTGTATTGTATTATAGACCCAGGGTTTAAATTAGAAATAGTCTGTGGTATAGTCAGTTTCTTTGATAAGCTCTAAGGTCAAGGTTTTCTTTAATGTGAAATTTGCGGGGATAATCAAACTGTTTTTGAATTTCACATTTCACATGTTTGAGAATAATACACTGTTTTAACCAAACTTTAACCTGGCTTAACCATGGATAGAATGTAGTACTAATTATTTAGTTTTTTGAAGTGGTTACCATGAGGGTACCTAATCCCCCTCCCTGAGGGCAGGTTGATAAAATGCTATACAAAGTCTATACAACTTATATATAATGCTATACAACTACAAATATATATACTGTATATTCAATTTTAGTATTTACTGATGTACATAAGGTTCATGGTACTACTGATCATTATCTATTATGCACAGACTTTAATGCTACAGAGTAAAGTGAGTGCATAACGTCATTTAAAGCTCCCATACCAGCACAATCCAATATCGACTTGGAAATAACTGCTCCTCATACACTTCCCATAATTACAGGATTAATTTTCCAAAGGACAGCATACTCAGCCCACATTTATTCCTCCTATACACTGGTAGCCTACACAATGTTAAATATCTTGAAACTAGAGTACATGTTTTGACGACACCAATTTCCTTTCCTAATGAGCCAAACTAGCAAACAAATTTATATAATTTAAAAAAGATTTACTGCATATTATTTAGAAAGAAACCAGCTAGCTAAACCGATCTTCAATCTAACAACAACCAGATAAAGAACAAACATTTGACACTCTTGTGCTCTTTATACTGTATATCCAAAACAACAAATTTGAATTCTAAGCCAATCCTTGGATACTTCTGGAGAGTTAACAAACTTATGAACACAGTGTAAAGAACAAGCATTATTATTAATTCAAACTTTCTTCAGAATACCACAATTAATGTAGGCATCCACTGCAAATGACGAGGGGACCAAAATGTAAGTTACTGTGCAAGAAAAATGTAGTGCAATGCTTTGCATTTTTACAAGATGCTTTAAGAAATACTGAATTACATATTATATAAACTATACCTCCTTTGTGTAATTCATATTTATGGGGACAGGCAGGCTGTACTTAAGTTAATCAATGTGCCTTTAGGCCAACCACTCATCTTCCCCAGGATGCAAACAACAACAGCAGCACAACTTCCAGATACCTATTTACTGTTAGGTGAAGCGGCATCATGCGAAAAGAAATTCCCAAAGAGTCTTCTATCCTACTGAAACTATTGAACATGTGACATTTCAGCTGTGACCCAATTTTTAGTGGATTTGAATGGAGGTTGCACACAGCAGCCAACGTCCTATTATCTTGATTCAAGCACTATCACATAATGTAGCCAAAAGGTTAATAGCGAAGGTAGACAAAAGTAAAGTTATTGGTGGTGAATAAAATTTTGTCTAAAATAAATATCAAATGGTGAAGCACTACAAGTGTCCAAACAGGCTGAGCAACACTATTGTAAAGTACTTGGTAGTCCCTATGATGCCAAGAAGCATTTGGAAGGACTTCAAGCATATTGGAATAAACTTTGGGGTTGTTCTGGGAAGAATGAATGTTCACAAGTGTCTTCCTTATACCGGTAAGACCCAGCAGGGACACTTAAAACAAATCTCTGCTGCAGCAGGTCAAATATCTACGATCCTGGACAGGTATCTGATCCTAACCCCAAGAGGACCAGTAGGAGCTTGTCCTTGAAAGCAATAAAGTGCCCGTCAGACAAGAGCTTTACCAACTACTGTAAATTGAAATCTCTTATATTTATACAAGGTTATATGCTTGGAATTTTAAATCTAATCCAATAAAGTAAGGTTTAGGTAAAATTCAACTACAGAATGGGAAAAAATATTTAACATTTAATATTTTATTTCACATTTAATATTTTATTTAATATTTAATATTTTATTTAACATTTAATATTTTATTTAACATTTAATCTTTTATTTAAAATTTAGTCACTGAATTTTAAAAAATTCTGAATTCAAACTCTTTTCACTGGAGAACCGAAAAACAGTCATTAACATAAAATTTGTTGAAGTTGTATTGGAGCAAAAGAGCATTGCATGGAAATTGTTAATCCCATTAAAACACATTTTTCCCTTTGGCAATTTATTTTCAACCTGCACACTACACATGTGTCATATGTATACTATTCAACCTAATACATGACAATTCTTTTTATCACTTTTTTTTATCAATTTATGTATCACTGTATAAAGCTCAAGATATAACTGATTTTAATTTATTATTTTTATGTAGTATAATAAACAATGGTATGAACATTATCACATTTAAATCATTACTCTAATTATATTGTTAAAATAAAATTATGGTAATTAATAACACTTAAAGTTTGCCAGAAAAATGTGTTACTATAATAATGAGCACAAGCAAAATCACAATGTTTAGCTCCATATATAATAAAAAATAAGCACTTAATGTAATGAAACGCCATTTTCTAGGTGAGCCCTGGAGGCTCCCTGAAGCTATCCAAACAGATATGTGCTATATTAGTCTGGGGTCATCAGTCACAGGAGTCCTTATGCCTACCAGGAACTACGACCCAGAACTGGCTCCCCTCAGAGAGGCGCAGGTAGCAATTGTCTACGAAAAGGTTATTTTTAATGTGTACTGTAATTGCCATCGACCAGGTGAACTGTCTGGTTAACCTGTGCAATCTACATTCCAAAATACAAAAATAACTCCCCTAGAAAGAAACCCAACACGCAACACTTCATGCAACTAGCACTCTCGCTCGTTAGTACTACTCCCCGATAAGGGAGTAGGAACCGGCAGCACACTACTCCAGATCTTGAACGGAGTAGATCTGGAAAATCTAAAAAGATCTGAAGATGTGAAAACCGCCAACCGCAGGGAGGGAGGGTGTCAGGGAGCATCTGGGGCTCACCCAGAAAGTTGTATTTCACTACATTCAACGCTGATTTTCTGTTGGTAGACCATCAGCTCCCTGATGGGTCTACCAACTACCAACTAACTACCCAAAGGTAAGTAAAAGAAGGAACATACCCGGGAGGTGGCAGAACCACAGGACTCAAGACAAGGAAGAGACAGACGGCCACAACAGATGCCCCAAAGCCACACACGGCCGAGAGGGAACCAGAACGTTCATGAGATACCTGGTGGCCAGGACCCTGTTTGACCTCCAAAACCCCTACGCCTGAATGTCAACCTAAGACATGTTGCTTAAAACCACCACGAGAGCAGCATACTTCCTAACATCATAGGCACAAGGATAGACCACAGACTGGCTAGATTTGATGACACTGCAGACAACCTGAGACACAATTAGGCAGCGATGTGGTGGAGGCAGACTCCATGCACAGTTTCAAATGATAGAGCCCAATAGGCTCTAGAATCTGTAAATCAGTTGATTGACTGTTGAGAGGCAGGACCAAAGAGCCAAAGCTCAGCCCCCACAAGCACAACTGGGTGAGTACACAAGCCCTGGAACAAGGAATCAAGTAAAGCTGATTCACCCAGAGCGCCTTCACCGTCACAGAACCAGTGGCCAGCAGGTAGCCGCATAAAGCCACCACCGCCAAACACGTGACTCACCCCGGCCAAACCAACCAAGCATCCACAACCAACGGACCCCCTCCAGAAGCCAGCTGTCCCATTCTTCTCCAGAAAAGAAAAAAGGAAAAGGCTGCAAACAAACAAAACTACCACCTGGACCAAAAGAACAGAACCCCAGGCATCGAAAGAGAGCAGGAAGCTCTCCTAGACCCCTAGAGGCCAAGGTCAACGAAAACGAGGCCTTTCAAAAGCAATCCCAAACTAAAGGGGCCACAACAAAGTTAGGAGAAGAAAAAAAAGAAAGAACTCGATTCAAAGACCAAGAAGGCTCAGGCAGTGCATAAGCAGGCCAGAGGTGGAAAAGCGCACAAGAAAATTTGTAGAACAGAGCGGAAGTATCATCCACCCCGTATGCAAGTCGCAGCGGCTTCACCAACGTCGCACTATACGAAGCGACAGTATTAGGCATGAGATGCCAATCCAGAAAAAACCAAGAGAGGAAGGACAAAATAACCTAGTCCAAAATCAACGAAAACCAAAAAAGAGAAAGAAAATGACGGAAAGACCGCCAAGAAACTTCATACTGTCACTGAGAGGACTATAGTTGGGACACCATCAATGAAGGCACCTAATCACCATACAAATGGTGATACACTCGCATCAGAAAGACCAGACGCATAGTGCGAAGCAGTAAGGCAAACCAAAGAGATACCTCACAGGACCGACCTGCTGAAAGAGGTCGCAGAGAAACATCAGGATTCAGACACCGAGCAAGCAGCGCCTGAAACCAAGGCTGGACCAGCCACCGTGGAGCCAGGAGAACCACTCACCCCCGATGTGAATCCAGCCAAGCCAGAATCCGAAGCAACATCTGGACCGGGAGGGAAGAAGTACAGGAACCCCCACCTCGACTAGTCCTGCTGAAACGCATCTACCATGAGGGCCTCGCAGTCAGGAAGCGGCACCACGTACAATGGGCGACGCCGAGACCACACCAAAGCAAAGAGGTCCACCTCCAGGTACCCATATGTCCGACAAAACCAAAGGAAGGAGGCGGCATCAACCGTCCACTCCATGGAAAGTGGAATGAAGCGCGACAGGCCGTCTGCCAAAACGTTGGACACATCCTGAATGTGAACGGCGTGGAGAGCTAACCCTCAAGAACTCAAAAGAGCTACCCGAAGCGACCAGCCCCAAAGCCACGGACCAAAGAGACCCTGCCCAGTTGAAACAATGAACCACGCGGGAGCAATCCAGATCACCAGATCCACAACAGCGCCTGCCACACAGCTGCAAACTCCCACACAATGCTATGAGCTCGAAGGAAGGATGGCACCCAACACCCCTGGACATCCTGGTGAATGCTGGTCACAAAGCCCCAAACAAGAGACGAGGCGTCCGTGAACACATCGAATTAGGGGTAGAGGAAGGCACCATGGTACCAAACTCCATAAACCCCAAAGAGGAAGCCAGAGATGCAGCAACCAATGCAAGGCCACTGGGGAATGAACCCAACGAATGCAAGAGTGGCAAAAAGAGGCCCCTCCAAAGATACCAGAAGAGCCTCTGAAGCCAAACCGCGGCCCGGTCCATGACCAGGCCGCCTTTTTGTTACACACCCCCAGGAAGCAGCCCATAGCAGCTGTCAAACTCCCAGGTACCCATTTACTGCTAGGTGAACAGGAGCATCAGGGGTGAAAAACTCTACCCATTTGTTTCCACCTTCAACAGGAATAGAACCTGGAACTTTAGGACTATGAATCTCAAGCGCTGTCAATTCATCTGTCAGAACAATGGCGCATTAGCTGAATGAAAAATGCCCCAAAAAGCAGGAAAAAAAATGATAAACATTCAACTGCCCAGCCGCCATATTCAAAGGGTGGATGACAACAAATCACAGCTGTGGGATGGTGCGCCACAACCGGTGCGTCGCCCTGGCGGCCAGTCATGGCAACTCAAAACATCACACTCGGAAATCCAAGGTTCACAATCTGTATACCAAAATTCTTGCCAAAATTATAAACACCAAAACCGCTGATCTGAAAAGAGGGAAAAGCAGGAATACCAAAAGCACCAGAAAATAACGTGCAATAAATGTACGATGAACCACACGAAAAAGTTGTTACTGTATATTCTTTTTTCGTTTTTTTTTTCTCCTGTTCAAAACATCCAAGCAAAAGATGGAGGCGTCCAACGCGAGGGTGCATAAATCACACAGGCAAACATGGTAATACTAATACAGAAAGGGATGGAGGGGGACAAAATACCCCTTCCCTTCAGCAACAACCCCTGCCCAGAAGGCACAAGAGCCTAAGCAGGGGCAAAAAGAGTTTAAGCACTCCAAGCAGACTTCCTCCGAGCCCCAGGAACACCCGGCACAGGCCTTGGGGGCAGAGCCCTCTTCCATGTCCACCCCCCCTGAACGAAAGGCGGCATTCAGGGGGAAAAGTTTTCAAGAAGGGAGTCTGCTGGGTTGACCCAGAAGCCTTGGAAGAAAAAAAATGAGGCTCAATCACCTCCGCGCCCGAATCGGAAGGAGCAGCCTCGGAAGCCACCTGAGCTAAATCCCCCCCAACCACCCACCACGACTCCGAAACCCTCAGATGTTTAAGAGCCGATAGCAGAGGACAAAAGGAGCTGGGTGAACCATGCCCACCTGGGAAGGAAACAGGGGCACGGAAGGAACCAAGGTCGAAGCAACCAATGCCCACAAATCCTGGTTGCTAAACCCCAAGCAGGGCAGCTCCGGGGGCCTCCAACTGGATAACCAGCCTGGTTCGTTGCAGTAAGGAGAATCGAGCAGCAGCCACTGCCTGAACCCTGTGATCAACAGATGAGGAAAGTGAAGTACAAGCATGGAACAAGGCCCACAAGACCCTGGATCAGTGGCGTCCCCAACCAAACAGGCAGCGTGACGGAGGCAGTATGGATGATCGTTTCCCCCTGAGGCTGGGGCAATTAACAACCTTCAACTTCACACAAGGTGAGAGCGGGCTTGGAAGAAGTAGCCATTGTATGACTGAGCCCACAGGGGCTTTCCAGGGCCCGTAGGGTAAATTAGCCTGTGGGAAGCCAAGACACCTGGGCCAGCTAATCCAGGAGAACCCCTGTCAGGTAGCAAGCAAACTGACAACCAGTATCACCTATGAAACCTCGGGGGCAACAGACAAGGACTACCAACACAACCTAGGCTTGCCTAATAAGAAGCTAAGCAGACCTCCTCTGTCTAAACATAGCGAGAACGCCAGAGAATGAAAAAAAATTAAAACAAAATCCCCCAAAGACAGACAACAAACAAACTAGCAGTTAGAGAAAAACATCTGCATTGTTGTTGCTGCTGCGTTGAAGAAAAGCTAGCTGCACCAGTCGCACTTCGCCCCACACATCCAGGTGCTCTACAGAAAGTGCTCTCACACACAGCTGGAACAGCCACACAGGGCAAAAATTCAAAACAGAAACGCGAGGCCAGAGGTGACTGATCTGACCGCCTGCACATTAGTTCAAGAACTGGAGTGTTGGGCTGCAGCTCACCCTCCCCCCCTATACGGGTGGTAGAGAAGGGTAGCACTAATAAGAGAGAGTGCTAGTTGCATGAAGTGCTGCTTGTTGGGTTTCTTTCCAAGATTTATTTCAATCTTTTGAAATGTAGATTGCACCGGTTAACCAGACAGTGGTCTGTTTTGATTCGCCTACCTTTCTGGGCCCTTCTCTGGTCAATGGCAATTATGACATATAGTACTTTAATTGTAAAGTGCTCATAGGTCAATGCCCTCTACGCCTCTTTGAGGGGGCCAGATTCTGGCTCGTGGTCCCCGGTAGGCATAAAGACTCCTGTGACTGATGACCCCAAACTAATATAGCACATACCAGTTCGGAAAGCTTCAGGGAACCGATGAGGCTCCCCACAGAAAGTGCAGTTTTAAGCAACATTTACAAGCTACTGCCCGAGAACTTACCAGCAGGTGGTGCAGTGGGTGCCGCACCTACAGGGCTAACAAAAGCACCTGCAGCAACAGCCGCAGGATCATGAGCAGGAGCTGAAGCAACACAAGCCATTGTCAAAACAACAGAGGCACACCCCAAGCTCCATTTACAACACAAATTAACAATATGATGAAAAGGTATTATTGAAAGCATACAAGTTGCATATCCAGAATCACTAACAAACAAAACCATGGCAAGTTATGAGACTAAAACACAGCTTTTGTTCATCACCTCCCGATATAATTAAGGTTGTATCTCCTTACACTTAATACATGTATATATATGTCTTAGTTTACAGCCAATTTCATTACACAGCCTTCAATACAGGATCAAAATTTCAAAGGATGATTGACCAAACCTTTGAAAAGTGGCTGTATGCAATTGGAATCTTTTGATAATAAATTTTGCAAGACAGCATTATGGAGCAGGCATGTTGCACCACTATTTTCCAACATTAAGTGGTGGAGACAGCCCCACAGCCTTAATGGTACAAGGGAAATGACTGGGCTGGTACCCATCCTTATTATTTAAGAAGCCAAGCTAGCTTAATCTGCAGCCCACATCTATCCAGGCCCAAAGTAGCCAAGGCACAATGTATGCCAGGTTAAATGAGAGAAATAAATGAGGAACAAAAACATTGATAGATCTACCAGCGTTCAGAAACAACATGGTTTGATATACTTGGATTATGTAAAACAAAAAGGAATGGCAAGAAACATTAGGAGTAGAATGATATGAAGTCTAAGGTAAATACAGAAAATTATGAGAAGTGAAGAGTATGATTTGTTATTATGACAACTGAAACATAAGAACATAAAAATATATGAAACTGCAGAAAGGATTTCTGGCCCCAGCCAATTTAAGACGATAGTGATCAATTCAAGTTGCATGGGCGAAACTAGCTTTTTTTAACTGAATATACACCATACAGTTTTGTAAGTCAGATTGAAATAAACTTTCTGGGTTGAATACAGTAGACATTGTCATTTTGTTTTCCTTTTATATAGTTGAGTGCAGGCATAGATGACTTGTGACTCCTGCTAGCAGGTTTAGAGTTCTCATTCCCAAAGCTCATGGTAAGCCTTACCCTACTAGTTTGCCCTGGAACATGACCAATCTGTTAATAACCAGGTCTCCAATTACTGCTGGGTGAACTAGGGCAAACAGTTAAGGATTAGCAACCAGCCAATACTCCCTGGCCAGGAATCAAACCCGGATGAAATGTCTTGCGAGGCATGGGCTAGTGTGTTACCACTATGCCACCAGGGATTGTTGTGCTGTCAAGGAGTTGTAAACTGATTGTAATAAGAAATTTGTTAAGTAAAACTGGAACAGACCCTGATAAAGACGCAAGTATTTAGTTACGCTCCAGGTATGACAACTATTGGCATGAGATGATATAAATTTATATGCTGTGAAAGGAAACTATGCATCACAAATATATGTTATGCAAAAGTACACATGCATATATATGAAACAATGTAAAGAGGGAAAGGGGTTGATTAGGGTAATTGATTATGTACTTGAGCAAAGAAGAATATTTAAGTATGCATGTAAAGTATTGTCTCAGCTCACTAATTTGAATCATATGGAGCAGACCCTAATCACAAGATCTATGTTACCTCACTTCCCACACATGATGAACATATGCTGTATTTACAGTATTAAGGCAGCATCTTCATATCAATATAACAATTGCAACAACAGAAATTTCAAAATTCATCGGTGAAGTTAAGAACTATTTAGATCACTGAAGGGCTTAAATTTTGTATAATAACTTAATGAAGCCCTAAATTACTGTACAAGTGCTTGTCACAACCCGGTTCTGACTGCTAGCTGCTGAGGCTTTGCTGGTTGAGGCTCTTTGACTTTCAGATCTAACCAAATAACTATCTTTTTTTACCTGTCTCCTTTTTTATTGTCAACCTTGATGATCAGTTCTTTGCCCAACCTAAAGTATGTGCAAAAACTTCCAAAATCTGGATTTTCACAATTTGAAGCAGCCCTTGAGTCACTAATTTTTATCTATACCACTAATTCTGCCATCCCTAGTTTTAAATAATTACTATGAGACAGAATGTTTACTTCAATGATCTATTTCTCCTCATTCCTGAAGCTCTAGCTTATGCTGATGACTGCACTCTAACCTTTACATACAAAATGGAGGAAATCCTGACAGCTACAAGACTCATTATTCCCAAATTTTCTGTAGTTTCCTCTTAGGGTAGGTGATGACAAGTTACATACGCGGCAGACAAAACACAGGTGATTATCATAACTAGACTGCATGACATTGGACCCGAGACAGGCATATGGATGGGCAGAAAAAATGTAGGGCTAGGTGATGAAATTTTACTCTTCAATTACCTTGAGCCACAAGTTGAACTATGAGGGGTAATGCAACCAAGAAACTTAAGAGCTCTGAGACACATTTCATACCTTCTCAACATCAGGGGTTGCAAAATCTCATATGAAGCACAAGTTGGCTCCCATCTTAGGTATGCACAACTTTTGGATACCCTGCCCCCCTCCCCCATCCTTTATCTAAATTCTGGACAATGTTTAGAACCAAGCAAGAAGATTTATCTCTAGTCTTGACCCAGTCTGGTTATACTGGTCAGTACTGTGCACCAGAGCTTTCAACACCTGAGAGATGTTGATGACTTTACTGTTATGTATAACGTCAATGATCTCAAAAATACCCACCTGGCCCAGCTTTGTGAAGAAGCAGACGTTGGCAACAGCAATATAAGGTGTTCTGCAATCAACAACCTTGTACTGGCTATGCCATTGTCTTGAACATCACTCCATCAAAGGTCATTCATACCTAGGCTGACTCACTTTTAGAACACCTCCACTAAACACACAGATGCATATATGTAAAATCCAGCCAATTGACCATGTGAAGGTACTAGTATGCAATTAGCTTCAGCCTGCTACCAACATGATTGTAACTTAGCACTAACCAGAGTTTATTCCTAATGGAAACACGTTTATCAAATAAATGAGTTTCAAGACCTGACTTCAAATAAGCTGATGTAGGATAACAACTCTTAGTTTGCAGTTCTTTAGGAAATGAATTACCTTTTAAATAAAACCTAGTCTTAGTTTAAAAAACCAACGTTGAATGTAATGAAATGCATCTTTCTGGATAAACTTGGTTGGCTCCCTGAAGCTAATCTCACTGAGATGGCTCCTACCTACTAGGCGAGATCAGTTGCGAAGTTGTGTTTGGCCTACCGAGGACCATAACCAGAATCTGGCCACCTCACAGAGTCACAGAGAGCAGTTGACACTCCTCCACCACACCAGAAAAGCATCCAGAAAATCAGCAAACAAATGCAGACCACTGCTGTGTTCAAAGAGACCGAAGCCTCAAAACTTAGACCAAAACTAGAGCAAGCTTGATAGCACTAACCTCCACCAGTGGGGGCGGTGGGAGCCCAAAACTCGGGGTCTCTCCCAGCCAACCAAGCCAGTTCTGGAGCAGATGTGATCACATGCACCAACCAACCCAGAAGGAAGGAAGGGAATGAGGGAGCCACTGGGGGCTCATCCAGAAAGAGTTGTTTCATTATATTCAATGCTGATTTCCTGTGGAGGCACCTTGAAGCTCACTGAAACTAACTTGCAGTCCCCGTGGCGAAGTGGTAAAACACTCGCCAGGCGCTTCGCAAGCACTTTAGCCTGGGTTTGTATCCTGGCCGAGGAGGATTGACCAGGTGCCAATCCTTAACTGTAGCCTCTGTTCATCCAGCAGTGAATGGGGTAAATGGTTGTTAAACGATTTGGCGGGTCGAATGCTGGGGAAAATTAGGATTAAGGACCTGCCCGAAATTCTATGCATGCTAATGGCTTTACAGGAATGTAAGAACTCTTGTGTGTATATTAGTTTGTTTTTATATCCATATCCATATAGTTGAAAGAGGATCCATATCCTCTTTCAACGCCTTAGTGTGGCGATCCAGAGAGGAAATGCTCACTGCATCCATGGTTCCTGCCCGCCATCTGAGGAGCTGGAGGAGCTCTACAACTTGTGACAAGTAGCCTTGTACCTTGCATGTAACCAATGTTGTAACCCTTTTCGTGTAATGAAATTTTAAATAAAGTTAGATATATATACACACATACAAAAAGAATACGGGTGGTAGGAGAAAAAAATATCAGTGTTCAGTGAGGATCCACAAGGTCTTTTCTGAGTACTCTTTATTTTCTTCACCGAGGCCATAGGTCCCTACAATTGCACCAGAGGTTGTACCCCTTTTAGGTTTTTTGTATATGTATATAAAACCTATGTATAGAGAAGAAAAACAAGGGCAGACAAGAGCCCACAAATCAACTGCCATGAGGGCTACATAAAACAAAAGAACAGAGCATGAAGCTGCACCAACTCCTTATCCCAGGAAAGATCAGGAGCAAACTGGCAGTCACTAAGCAGTTCAAAAGAGGAACTGCCCAAAAAACACTTGAACATCCGAGACCTCACACCACCTAACCATGCAGGAATGAAAAAAGTTGCACCAAGACCCAATGGAAAAAGAGAGAAAAATAGTCTTCCTGCTGGCCAGGAAGACTCTGGAACCTTGCAGCACAGCCAGATGGGCAAAGATGATGACCCAAACTCAAAAGAGGCAGGGTCCTTCAGAGGCAAAATTCGAGTCATGCAGGAAGTATTTATAGATCCACCTGAGCCACCATAGGCAAGACCCGAAAGGAAGGAAACCATCAGAAGGACACATCTGATGGACCATAAGGTACATGGAAACATACAATGGGAAAGAGAGGTCAGGAGGGGGACTAATGGAAGCTGGGCATGCCACACCCAAAGGGAAAGGAAAATTAGATGTAGATAGAACCAAGGTGGAATTAACTACTGTACCTCCAATTTCGGAGGTACATTGGTGCAGTACCAATGGACAAGTGGCCCAAGAGAAGGAAATATAGTATTAGTAGTAGTAACGGAAGCCAAAAACTAACAACTAGAAAAGTGTAATCAGACAAAGTCAGAAAGGAACTGGCATTAAGACTGAAGCCGCAGCAAAACACATTGATACAAGTACTGTACCAAAACATTTTCAGTAGCAAAGAAAAGAAAATAACATCTAGGTCAGAAAGATCCTCAGAAAAAGTAAATGTGGTAAATGAAGGTTATCTTGAGGTTATCTTGAGATGATTTCGGGGCTTTAGTGTCCCCGCGGCCTGGTCCTCGACCAGGCCTCCACCCCCAGGAAGCAGCCCGTGACAGCTGACTAACACCAAGGTACCTATTTACTGCTAGGTAACAGGGGCATTCAGGGTGAAAGAAACTTTGCCCATTTGTTTCTGCCTCGTGCGGGAATCGAACCCGCGCCACAGAATTACGAGTCCTGCGCGCTATCCACCAGGCTACGAGGCCCCTCGTTGAATTGTTCGGTTAGGTACGAAAAAGGAAAAGATTGACCCTTAAGGATCATCCTATATGGAACTAAACAGATGGAAGTAGTACTCATGAATGTGTGTGTGTGTGTGTAATTACATAAGTGTAATTACCTACGTGTACTCACAGGATGTGAAATATACTCGTGGTGTCCCATCTTTCCTTCGTCATATAACGCTTTGAAACTGCCGACAGTTTTGGCCTCCACCACTTTCTCGCTTAACTTGTTCCAACTGTCTACCACTATTTGCAAAGGAAACTTTCTAACATTTTTTTGGCACCTTTGTGTGTGAATGTGTGTTTTTTGTTTTTGAGGATGTTTGTTTTAATAAACATGCAGTACTTTATTAAGTATTATTCTTAAAAAAAATCTGAGGTAAAACAATATCATGCACAAAATAAGGCTTGCGAATCAAAAGCAATTTTTAAAAATTACACTTACGGAGAGTTGTGGGTAAAGCTGGCAGCACTGAGCCTTGCCCAGTCCCTGCTCTTGGTCCAGAGATTAAACTAGGCATAATCCCAGAGACCATACCAGGCATAGTACCTGGCAGAGCACCTGTAGTGCATCCTACAGTTGTAGGTGCTACAAAACTAGAAAGACTACTTGATGTTGTAGCCTGAAGTGCCATAACAGCAGAGGCTGAGACAGGAGCAATAGGGATAGATGCTGAAACAGGGGCAGCAGGAGTAGGTATATTGGTCGTAATAACCATAGGTGACATAACAGGACCAGGAGCCCTGGCTGGAGTGAGTGAAAGGCCAATATCAAGACCTGTAAAACCTCCTCCTCCTCCTCCTCCTACCCCAGCAGCCATCCTTACATTGCTAGGCATCCCATATCCAGTGGACGTTCCTATAGGGACCAACAACAGATGTCAACATTGTAACACACTGCAGTAATTGTGCATATCTAGATCTGTTGGTACTATCAGAAAATATATGTTGCCAATTTTGAGTAAGTTCAATAAGAAATGTTTTCTGTCAGTCAAAATATGCCAAGAGAACAGAAATATTATCCAATGGAAAGCAAAACAGAAACTTGGTACCAAGCTGCAGTATACACTTAGGGTTTGATGTGCACAAACTCTGTTTCATGTGGACAAGGCATGTATACTGTACACAACACTTTGGTGGTCCAGTCTCTCCATGTGTTCCTGACTGTATACATTCTGCTTTCCACTGGCCAATCATAGGCCACTCAGCGATGCAAAAAGTTTACAATAATTTTATGTTCACTCAGTTATTTGTTAGCTTACATCTATAAATTTGGTGTTAAAATGTTTGCAACATTTCTAGATAACATAACATAGATAACGTCTAGATAACAGATGCAAAAAAAAAAAAAAAGTGTACAGTATTTATAATAGATGATGCTACTCTCTGCACATTCCTATGTGAAGAGAGTAGAAAGAGTTTACACACATTCCCATGTGTATAAACATAGCTAGCTTGGCTGGTCCCACTGGGCAATGCTTAAAATGTTTACAATCATTTTATGTTTTCTCGGTTATTTATTTGGTTACAACTATAAATTTGGTGTCAAAATATTTGCAAATTAATTCTCTAGAGAACAGATACAAAAACAAAAGTGCATTTGTAATAGATTATGTCTGACAGCAATGAATATACAAATGTTTATGAATAGCAATGGAATGACACATTTTAGCATCATCAAAATGCAAAATTGTTAACTTGCTTCATGGAAAACATTATCCGAATTCACACACGTTAGGCTTAATATTGGTTTAGTAAATACATATATAGTATACTGTATTGAATATATAAATATATATGTTTCAATAACAAATCTACATTACAGTTTTGTCTTCACTCAATTATCCAAATAATATATGGGCCAACGTCCATTCTAGTTAGTCAAACATTCAACTTAGCTGAACTGCTTACCAGGAATATTCAAAAATTAATAAATTCACAATTTTTATACCACAATTCGCCAACTCCCACCGCCTGCCTGTCCAGCCCAGTGACTCCCGCCACCCATCCAGCCCAATGACTCCAGCCATCTACCTGGAACAGTGACTCCTGCCACCCATCCAGCCCAATGACTCCAGCCATCTACCTGGAACAGTGACTCCCGCCGCCCATCCAGCCCAATGACTCCAGCCATCTACCTGGAACAGTGACTCCCGCTGCCCATCCAGCCCAATGACTCCAGCCATCTACCTGGAACAGTGACTCCTGCCACCCATCCAGCCCAATGACTCCAGCCATCTACCTGGAACAGTGACTCCCGCCGCCCATCCAGCCCAATGACTCCAGCCATCTACCTGGAACAGTGACTCCTGCCACCCATCCAGCCCAATGACTCCAGCCATCTACCTGGAATAGTGACTCTCGCCACCCATCCGGACTAATGACTCCAGGAACAGTGACTACCACCACCCATCCAGCCCAATGACTCCAGTCATCTACCTGGAACAGTGACTCCTGCCGCCCACCCAGCCATGTGACCAACCATTTAGCCCGTCTAGCAACTTTTGCTGTCCATCCAGTGAATCCTGCCATTCACCTAGTGACTTTAATCATTTACTCAGCGGCTCCCACCATTTATCCAATGACTCCCACCGTCAATATAAAACAAACACTTTGAATTGGTACTGTATGTGCCATTTTGCAAAACTATACCAAACACAATGCCAAATTTTAATTTCACACCTTCTGATAGAAATAATTTTGTTGGGCGGGGAAAAGTCAAACTGGAGAAGACAGTAGCAGGCAGTATATTACCAGCTTGGTTTCAAACCTCACTAAACATCTAAGAATATGCAGGTGACATACTGTAAGAAAAAAGCAAATGTTGGCCCAATTATTTACTTAGATAATAATAAAGTATTAATAAATGTAATGAAATGCTTCTTTCTAGTTAACTTCTCAGTACACCCCACCCCTTCTCTCTCCCAGAGATTATCGTATTTACCGGCATAAAAGACGCACCCTCACATATGACGCACGCCCTATTTTACAAGGATATTTTGTGGAAGCATCGGCAAATACAGTAAATGCTGGTACTGTTTTCACACTGTAGCAGACCACAGAGATTTACACAGGCCTACTAAGAATCAGGACCAGAATCTGGTTCTCTTGACAGCACAAGAGGGAAATGAGGATCATAAACCAACTCAAAACCAAGGAACACTAACAAAAGGTCCATGCAAAATTACTGTTTGAAATAAGAAATAAATGAAGAGGAAAACAGGGCAAACAATAATTGGCAAACGGATGAACAACCCTTGTTTCAACTTGCTTAGTTGGACACGCTAGGCGGAGGGAAGCAGTGTCGGCTAACCAAACAAAACCCTAACGATTAGACAAAGAAAGATTAGACAAATCACTTAACATAACCCAACCACAAATCCAGCTAGGGCACAAGACCCAGAACTAGACAAGTCTTAACCTCAGCAGCACACATACTAGGCACACAACTACATCAACAATTTATTAATAGGTCTCACATTGGAACAAAGTCCCATGCACTACTCAGGAAGGCAACTCAAAAGGAGTCAATATGCAGAGTAGGAATTTAAACCAGTTAAAGAAAGCTCTGGAAAACCATGGGTGACAAATCAAGTACCCAGGGTATAGAACCATAAACTCAAAGTCTGGGTGAAATAACAGCCAGGACCACACAATGAGGTACAAGCACAATCATAAAACAAGGCATAAAAATTCAACAGAGCAAAGGTCTGCATAAAACAAGTGTTCCATAGAAAATCAACACCAGTTAGCCTAGAAAAGCAGATAAGACATGCTAGCAGGAGCTATATGACCCACTCAGTATGTATGACCCTCTGTGTACGTAAAGCAAATGATGGATTGGGGCCCAGAGTGGCCTAAGATGACAGTGGCAACCAAAGGAGTTGGAGCTATGGTTATTCATTCCTTGCCAATTATTGTTTGCATGGTATTCCTCTTTTCACATATTTATTTGAAGCAGTAGTTTTCCACTTGGACTTTCTGGTTAGTTTCCTTGGTTTTTGGACTAATCTTTATTCCCATTTTCCCCTCATTGAGGAAACCAGATTCTACTCCTAATAGAAGTCCCTGGTAGAACTAGTCCTTAGTCCCTGGTAGACCCGGTAAGATTTGAAGCCTTTGCAGTACCAGCATTAAACTCCATAAGCCAACCCAGAAATGTAAGAAGAATCAATTATTTGCAAGGTTTAAGTGTTAGGAGCTTAATTAGACAACAAAACTACAAAAAAAAATAGTGTCATTAAAGATCTGGCATATCAAAATATGTAACATTATTTATCATTTTACACTCATAATTAAGATTTATGACAATGTTCAATTTTACTAACCCTATAACACATGTTTAAACTTTATGTATGAAGTAATATATACTGTATACCAAATTTATGTTACTGAATAATAGAAAATAAAAGTGAATGAACATTTCTGTGATGTGCAGATAAAGGTGTTGTTTAAATTATGTTCAGTAATCCTGCATGGATCCAGGTTACAATGAAGGCTCATACAAGGAGGGTTTAGGTGGTATTATAATACTAATAACCAGACAAAAATCCAGCATTAAATGTAATGAGATGCTGATTTCTGGGTAAGCCCCAGTGGCTTCCTGAAGCTACAATGCTGATATAGTGCCAAACTACTTGATGCCATCAGTCACGAACTTCCTTTTGGCCTACCGGGGACCGTGAGCCAGAACCTAGTCCCCTCTACAGAGACAAGAGAGCAGTGGCATTATGATAAAATTATCTGTGAATTTTAATCATGTCCACCACCACCAGGGAAGCATCTACAAAGTCAACAAAACTAAACAGATCACTGCTGGTTATAAGGAAAGATCAATGCCTCAAAATTACCAAAACAACTCGCCCAACAATGTAAACAGACTATTCAGAATTCATGAAACTAGCACAAGTTTGTTCACCCCACTTCCTTCCCCCCCCCCCATTGTTTGAGGGAAGGAAGAAAGCACACCAGGTCAGCTGGCTGCTCCACCCTCAGTTCTATAATAGAAAAAACAGCCCTAATTTCCTAGGGAAGGGAGAGTGTCAGGGAGTCACTGGGGCTCACCCAGAAATTGGCATTTCATTACAATCAATGCTGATTTTCTGGGGAGGGAGCTCCTTGTGGCTTCAAGAAGCTACCTACCCACAGAAAAGGAAAATAAAAGGAACACACTAGGTAAGGAGAGAGCACCACAGGGACCATAATGAAGAAAACACCACAGGCCCCGACCAAGGACACAAGAGTTTGTGTCCTTCGTCAGGGCAGCCAGGAAGTCACTAGCTACCTGGTTGCCAGGACCCTGCCAAAACCCCCTATGCCTGAAAATTGGCCCAAGACACATTGGCAAACACAGCCAAGAGAGTAGCAAACTTAAAAACGCAATGGGCAGGTGGGTAGAGCGCAGGCTGGCGAGGCCATAGAAGACCGCGGACAACCTGAGAAACACGCCCTGAATCAGGGGAACCAGAATGACCCATAATGAGTCCACCAAAGCAGGAGCAGTGGCACGAAGGTAGCAATGAAGAGCCGCCACTGGGCAAAGAACATAATGCACCCCTGGCCAAAGCAACCAAGCATCAAACACCAATGGACCCCTCTGGAACCCAACTCATTCTTCTCCAGAAAAGAAAGAGTTGGCTGCAAACAAAAGGATCTGCAGAGCCAAAAGCCCAAAAATCCCAGCACCAAAGGAGAGCATGAAGCATGCCGACACAACAACCAGAGATGAGGAAGAACAAAAACAATGCCTGAAGAAAACCAACACGGACCAAAGTGTACACCAGAAAGCAAGCAGAAGAAAGGAAGAAAAGGATACGGTACAAATACCAAGTCAGCTTGGGCAGTGTATGAGCAAGCTATAGATGAAACAGCACCCGAGAGCTTACAAAATGAAGCGGAGGAAGTATTGACCCTGAACGCAAGCCAGAGTGCTCCACCAATGCCACACGATATGAGGTGACAGTATTCAACAGATGACGACGATCGAAAAAAATTCAAGAAAAAGAGACAGGACAACCAAAACCAGCACCAAAGGGCAATGATAAAGTGAGAGGAAATAGCGGAAAGAATGCCACTAGACTCCATACTGTCATCCAGAGGAGATACGCTGGTAGTACACCAACTAACAAGCCATATGATTACCACAGAAATGGTGAGAAATATGCGTCAGAAAATCCAGACTCAAAGATCGGAAAAGAAGAAGGAACCAGCCAGGTAAGTCACTTGACCAATCTTTTGAAAGAGGTAGAGCTGCAGAAAAACAGATGGGTTCGGACACCGAACAAGCAGCACCTGAAACCAAGTCTGGGCCAGCCACCAAGGAGCCAAAAGCATCACCCTCCCCCCCCCTGTAGGACTCCATCTTTGCCTGGACTCAGAGCAAGAGCTGGACCGTGAAAGAGAGGTACAGGAACCCCCACCTCATCCAGTTCAGCTGAAAGGCATCTACTGCAAGACCCTCAACAGGCTGGGAACAGGGCCACATAAGGGGACAGTGCCACGACCAAGCTGATGCGAAGAGGTTTATGTCCTAGCACCTGAATGTCTGGCGAGCCAAAGGAAGGAGTCGGGCATCGACAGTCTTCTCCATGGAGATGGGATGGAGCCGAGAAAAACAGTCAACCAGGACATTACACACTTCCCTGACATGAATGGCATGAAAAGTCAAACCCTAAGAAGCCAGAGGATGAACTGCATGTGGAGTTCATCCTATGGAGTTCATTTATAGTCCAGCTAAAAAGAGACAGGGACTGAAGTCACCCCCCCCCCCCCAGTTAAAACAATGAACCACAGGGAGACAGCCCAAATGGAACAGGACCACAGAGCCCACAGAGGGATCCGAGCCCTCAACATTGCATGCCACACTACTGCAAACTCTCGCACAGTAATGTGAGTCCAACGAAGGCAAATAGACCAAGCACTCCCCAGACGAGTTAGGGGAGTGCTGGTTACAAAGCCCCAATCAAAATCCGAGGCATCCGTAAAGATGTCGAGTGAGAGCGGAGGAAGACCCCAGGGAACTGAACCCCGAAAAACCTGAAGAGGAAGCCGGCAACACAGCAACCTGTGAGGGGCTCCCAAGTTCACACCCAGCGAACATGGCTGCGGTAAAAGAGCTGGCCCCAGAGAAACCAAAGCAGCCTCCAAGGCTAATCCATGCCCAAGGGGAACATGAGGAGGGCAAAGTTGAGGTTCCCACACACCTGCTTGAGCAACTGCTGAGTCACCCAGCATCCACTCAACACAAACATATGGCAGTTTGCAGCCAAGTTAAGGTTGGCAGAGACAAGGACAGCGAAGCTGGCTGAGAGTCCTAAATGAGGCCCAGCCAAGACCAAACCTGGGATGTAACCAAAAGGGACTTCCACCAGTTCACCAGGAACCTGAAACCAGTGATCTGAGAAAGAACCAGATCCCAAGCCAGCAGACATGTGGACCAGCTGGGAGCTCACACTGGCTAGTCATTGAGGTAGGCCCGAACCCGAACACCGAGAAGACGAAAATGGGTCACCACGATCCGAGCCAAACACGTAAAAACATGAGGAGCCAGATGGAACCCGAATGGGAGAACCCAAAAACGGTAAGCCTGTCACCCCACGACAAGTTCTAACCAATCATCCATGCCCCCATCTCGAGAACAAGACAGACCTGGGACAATGCGGTCATCCGAAATAAATGGCAAGAAATGTACTGGATCAACCCAGACTAATTGAGGATGAACCGTAAATCTGGAGATTCCCTCTTCAGAACCAGAACCAAGTGGGAAACCCACTGAGGGGGGGAAGAGATGATCTTGACCATCCACAAAGACACTCACTCCAAGATTACCTGGCATAGACAAGGACAGGAGGCTTGCCCAGAAAGAAAAACTCCACCTCAGGCTGCACAAAATGACCCAAAAAGCCCTTAGAGGATGGAGCCAGGTGCCAGCAAATTTGCACCAGCCTCCCTCCCCTCTTTAGCCCATCAAAGGAGCATATCACAAAAGAGCCAGTGTGAGCCCCACAAACTGAACTTCCAAATGGCATGAGCACAGCGTCGACCTGACAAAGAAGAACCTGCCAAGGGAAGCACTAGTGGCCTGGCCACCGAGTCCAGAACCGGCCAACCCTGACCAACAGCAGGCACAGCCCTCCACTAAACTGCCTTGAAACACAAGGATGACCCCTAAGACACAGGAAGTCTGACACTGGCCGACAAGCAGTAGCTGCAGAACAAAAACTGGTCCACAACTTCCACTGGAAACAACAACGGGGAAAAGGGAGAGATGGAAATAAGAGCTATGGTCCACACCGAATCCAAGGAAGAGGCTATCACGGCCTGTCGACACACAAGCCGGGAGGCAAAAAACTCTGCCGCCACCTCCTGAAGATAAGGGGCATACAGCTTAAGAAAAGCTGCCGACAACGTCACAGCAGAGACCAAAACCCCAGGAAAAGGAGCACTGCCAAGTGTCTCAACTTCCTCCAAGAGCCAACTGGAATGCAGCTCCAGAGACCTCAAGAAATGTACGACAGCACCCAGGTGCAAACGAATGCGAATGTCTTCCACAACCAGCATAGCTGACAACAGAGAAACCTGAACATGGAGCTGCAACATCCCAATGTTCCTATGGAGAGCAGGAGCAAACAGGCAGACATTGCAAAGTGCAAAGGAAGTGTACTCAGAAACACCTGTAATATGGAAGAAGTCTCATGCAAATCAAGCAAGCAGAACCAACAGAAATTGCACTAAGCCCCAAGCAAAAACAAAGATTTGTCTGCCAACTAGGATAACTCCAGAACCTCATAGCACATCCACAAAAGAGAGGAAGACTTGAACTCTTAAAGAGGCTAGATCCATCAAAGAGGCGGAATCTGGGACGCACATTAGGTGTACACACAGCTTCTGCCAGAGGAAGCCAAGAGGTTGAAAACCTCAGGAAGGATGTACCGAAGAACCCAAAGGCAACCAGAAATGAACCCTGGGAGGAGCCACAGAGGTTCACCCCATTTGAAACCACCTACCCTGCAGAAGGCATAAATGCCATAATTGTCGAATTTTAAAATCGAGCTAGGAAAAAATCATCAGGACAAATGGGTGACCTTTGACTCGCCACTGGCTTCCTGTCCTTGTTGAGTCCAGAAAAATGTTGGAGACCCTTAGGTAAATTCAGGTAAATATCAAACTCATACAGGGAGGGAGGGAGGGATATGAAAACCCCTTACCCTGCAACAGAAGACCTTCTGCAAAAGGAAAAAAAAAAGAGCCCAGGAAAGATAAAGTAGAGCCCAAGGGCCCATAGTAGTACCCTCTCTCCAAGCCCTGGAAACCACAGCATAGGGCCCCAGAGCAGATGCATCATCAATGCCCACTGCCTGAGATAGAGAAGCAGAGTCCAAGGGAAAGTCTTCAAAGGTTGGGGCTAACTGAAAAGAAGGCCCAGAAGCCTCAGCAAGATCAACAGGCTCAACTGCCTCAGCTCCCAAGTCGAAAGGGATGAACTCCGGAGTTAACTGAGCCACATCCAAAGCCAAGCCTTGCCCTGACCCCCAAAACCCTCAGACACATTGGAGCCAGAAATAAGGAGAGAGAACCAGATGGGGGGTGCACAACTCCCGACAGGGAAGGAAGCGGAGGTGCAGACGGGACCACAGTTGAATTAATCAACATCTCCAATTTTGAATCCCTAAACACCAACTGGGGCAGCTCTAGGGCATCCAACCGGGCACACAACCTAGACAGCTGAAAACAGAAAACCAGAAGCATAAAGCAGTCACTGCCTGAAAACCCTGAACGTCAATAGAAGGGTTTGTAAGAGGAGTAATGTGTGGAGAACATGTCCCACATAACTCGGGGTTTAAGTTGTCACTTACCCAGCAAGCAGCATGGGTGGCAGAAGAAATGTGCCTCACCATGTGGCACAGACAATGCACAAATCTCGAACTCGAACAAGGCGAGAGTTCAGCAGAGATATCTACGGGGCCAACAAACCCATAGGAGTATTCCAGGGTCTGCAGGGAATGGCGTTGCCGGAAGCCTAGGCTCTGGGAATGCTATGCTGGAAACCCGGAATAGGAAATAGATTCACAAAGAGAGAAAGTCTCTCTGAACCAGGAGACAAATGGGAGAGAGTTATCTGGACAATGAAATGGGTGTAAGTAGGTCCACACAGCTCACTTAAGACTGAAAAGATTAGCAGTTGGTGTGCTGTAGTTAAGTCGCACGAATCCCAGTGTGCCCTACCAACCAAAACTGACTCCCAACCCCAGGGATGACAGAAAGCCCCAAAAAAATGGATTTACCCAGGGTGAGGACCACCACACAAGGGAGGAAGTCCTCCAAGAGAGAAAACCTCGAACACTTCAGGGAATAGAACTTTGGCAGTGCAAGGACAGCAATAGGGAACACACAGGGAGGAGAACCCTGTGCATATGCAGCTCCAAATGCACAACTCTCCTGGCTCACACAGCACACACGTGCAGTAGAACAACCACAAAGGCAAAACAAAAACATCACTTTGATTTTTTTTTATTGATATATACAAGAGTTGTTTCATTCTTGTACAGCCACTAGTACGCATAGCGTTTCGGGCAAGTCCTTAATCCTATGTTCCCTGGAATACGACTCCCATGAAGAATCGTTTTTACAACCAGGTACCCATTTTACTGTTGAGTTAAACAGAGGCTACAGTTAAGGATTTGCACCGAGTAAATCGTCCCCGGCCAGGATACGAACCCGGACAAAGCGCTCGTGGAATGCCAGGTGAGCGTCTTACCACTACGCCACGGGGACTGAAGCAGAACATGGGAGTCATAATAAAAGAGAGGGCAGCTGACACTGTTTACCATCAGCAAAGAATTGAAGTTGGAGCAGCTGGCTGACCCTGGCCTACCTTCCTCCTCTCCCCGATAAAGGGGAAGGGGAGACTGGGTGAACAATCTTGCACTAGTTTCATGAATTTTGTATTGTTTACATTGTTGAGGGAGTTCTTTTGCAAATTTTGATATGTTGATCTTTCCCTATAACTAGTAGTGATTTGTTTTGTCTTGCTGATTTTGTGGGTGCTTTCCCAGTGGTGGGAGAATGATTAAAATTCACTAGCAATTTTATCATAGTGCCACTAGAGGGAACCAGATTCTGGCTCGTGGTCCCTGGTAGGCTGAAAAGTACTCCATGACTGACCCCACCTAGCAGTATGGCACTATATCAGCATTGTAGCTTCAGGAAGCCACAAGGGGTTCCCACTAGAAAAGACAAAGACTTGGATTTGTCTGACAGAAGCATTTAATTTAATAAGGATGTGTTCATTATAACTTGCCCCTTTTCTCAATTTTATGTGGTAGGGAGGCATCAGCCTAGAATGAATAGGAGAGCAAACAGGTAAAAGGAATAAAGATATCCAAAAAAAAAAGACCCCCATCCATTGCCATATCTTACACACAACATATTGATATATCATATAGAACCAGCACTGTCTGATTATAGGAATACATCAACAGCAACAACCTATCATTTCATACAAACAATTTTCACGAACTTATTCCCTTAGTTGATTCCACCTTGCCTTATTCCCTATCACTTCTCGTAAGCCATTTATCTATACTCTACACTTTTACTCACTCTCACTCATCATGTACATCCATCTTCTTGACCTGCCTTTCTTCCTAATATTTTCAAAATCCCTCACTCATATGCACTCTCTTAACCAATCTACCATCTTCCCTTTATTTAATATGACTAAACCATCTCAAAGTCAAATCTTGGGAATTATTTTCTCAGAAGGAATTGCTACATGTGTGGACTTGTATATTGTGGGTTTATTACAGAAAACTATATTCAGTATAAATTCCATGAGCATATATTATTACTCTAATAAACTGATAATATACCAATAATATGCGAGACCGGCGCGAGTTGGAGTGATCCTAACTTGTGGCGAGAACTGGCAAGCTGGGGGATGGTCAATATCCGAGTGTGTGTGTGTGTGTGTACATGTGATAGGCAGACTGGCTATCCTACCTAGAGGTTAAAACAAATACCTCTGCTGACATCCCAGCTGACTTGATCTCACAGCAGTTTTCAACTATAAGAAATTTAAAAATTATGCCAATCAACAAAATGAAATTTAAAAATTATACCAATCAACAAAATGACACTATTTCTTTTGTTTAGTATATAAACCATCACCATCAGCCCCATTCATTCCCTATGCACATAAAAAACTACTGGAAAATAATGTAATGAAAACTAGAGCATCATTTCCATAAAATACTGCACTCACCCATGGCTGAAACAGAACTTGCAGTCCCTGCAGTACTGCCACAAGCAGATTGCTTGAGTGATGCTGGCAATGCTTGTGGGATATTGAAACCTCGTAATTTTAAATTAATCAGTTTACAAGCAATGCTGAACTCATGGAGATCCATCTTCCCATCACCATCAACATCAGACAATGCCCTGAAGTATTTATCCACAATTAAGACAATGAAGGCATTAATTTACAAGTGTCACTTTTCAGTGTTCCAGGCAAAAAAAGACCAGAGTTATTCATGCACATGTTCAAAATTAATGTACTGTACTGTAATTCCTCCTATCCTTGTATGTACTAAGAGAAAATAACCTTGATTTTAATGAAACTTTAATCAAGTTTACTGCCTCTTTGATATCAACTGGGTGACTGATAAGTGGGATTTGCTATTGCTGCCAGATCTCTTCTGTACACATATTAGGGAAATACTGCAACATATTTTATGAGTGGCTTTTCGGATTTATTAACCACACAAAAAATCTGCAAATACTGTACTTAGCGAGATCCATAATTATTTACATTACAGTTTTGCATATACAGGTACTGTAATTATGAATTTAAGCCCATTTGTACAACAGCAATGCAAAATGTGCATAAATGCAGGATAATTGTACATAATATCTCAAAAGTAGGTCTACAAAAATCCATATAACATGTGAGGGTTCATTTATGAATGATTTTGATTGTTCAATTATCACAGCAAATCTAACTCACTTTTTACGCTAAATTTTTATTTTATTAGAATTCTGAAAGGATCTTCAATTATTGCATCCAGAATCTTTTCCACATTCAATGTCACGCTTACTGGCCACAAGTTCACAGCAAAATGTTTATCCCCCTTTCTGAATATTAGAACCATGTTAACTACCCCTCCAGGCAGTTGGTTCAAATTGAGTTCCAGTATTAAATATTACATACTCTTTAAGTGGCCCACTAAGCTGCTCCTACCATTCCTTTAGGACTCTCCTCGATACCTCATCAGGACCAAGAGATTGATTTGATTTGAATCTTTCAATCTATTTAAATATATCATTCTTAATGTGTTAAGTTAAAGATATACCATCAATTTACCATCAAGATCTTGGTATATTGCTTTTATGCTGGGTCTTTCAGTCTTCCTTGGTAAAGACTTGTATGATAGTTGTAGAGGATGAAATGAGCAATATACTAGACATCCACTAGATGACAAGAGATTCTTCAAAATAGTCCTATCCTTTCCATTACAGTACGTTCATTCATTTTATATACAGTACGTACAGGCGTTAGTTGATCAAAACCTTTGGAAATGAACTTCGCTTCTCTGGCGATCTTAACTTCATAACCTCTTGCTTGACCTATCTTTATAATTACTGCAACAATCTATTAGGTGGGGCTCTACCCTTTTGTAGCTTCTAACTTTTTTTTTCCTAATTACATGTTTAATTTTGTCTGTCATCCATTTGGGGTCATTATTATTTATCTAATTTGTCTAGAATAGATATTATTTTCTTGTGCTATTTTCACAATAGTGCATTTATAAATTCTATATATTCTTTATTACTAAAGGATGGATCATTAAATTCTGGTCCTCTTGTGATAGCTGCCTTGTCCAACTATAACCCTGTCTTAACTGCATTTAATCTGTACTTTGAAAATCTGGGACTGTGATAGTTATTATTTGTGTAGCAGCTATTCCAGTTTATACCAAATCGAATTTCTCTATGATCACTACTGCCCAGTTCATTGCTTATTTCTATATTGTAAATTAATATATCTGTTTGCCAGGACCAAATCCAGAATAGTATTATTTCTGGAGGGCTCAATAACAAACTGGGTCAAGAAGCAGTCTTTGAATAGTCTATAAATTTTATGCTGCACTTCAGATCCTCTTCCACATAGATGGCAACTCTGCTTCTTTATCTACCCATTTTGTCAGCATGAAAGGGCTAATATCCTTAATCTAGTACCGTACTCAATCAGAAGGCTTTGAGATTATGATATTTCATCACACTAGGGGGGTTTTCAAAGGAAGCTGTGTTTAGTGGAGCAGACAATAGAATTAGCTTCGTTCCTTGTAGAAATATAGACTGATTAACAGCAGGAGAAAGCTGCTAGGGTCTGAAAACCTCTGCAGCTAAACTGCTTTGTTACAAGACCCTGTAACAATGACATCAATACAGCATGTTGTTTTGCCCGACAATACATGATCCTTCCCTTTAGGAAATAAGGGATCTTATCAAACTAAATGATTCATTCAGAAAGGAAATTTCCATGTAACTCAAGGCCTGATAATCAAGTGCTGAAAACTAGATTTTATAAAGAAATTATATTCTTAATGATTTGCAATAATTTGTTCACCAACTTCATTAAATTTAATTTTAAATAATGAAAAGTTGAAATACTGTACTGAAATATTGTAAATTATCCTGTTTATGCTTGGTACTGTAATCCTAATTCTATGAAGCTCATACACATCATACTTCATACTTCATACTGTTCAGAATTAACTGAACATATGAATTAGCCAAATATACTACAGTAGTATAAATTAGCCATATTAACCACAACAGTCCAAAAATGAAAAAATTTGCAATTTTTGTACCACAACCCAGTTACTCATGGCAATTACCCATGCATTCTCATCTTTTACCTGCTTATCCCATCATTTATTGGAAAACAATGAACATGAATTCATTCAGATTAACCGAAGATTCAGGTTACCGGAATTCATATTACCAAGCTCTTATAGCACATAAACTGTGACAATCAAAACCTCACCCAATTTCTCAATAATCTATTTCACAATCTATGATGTCGAATTAGTATTTGTAATTCATTAATATACAGTGGAATACTGCATTTTATTTTAATCCTGTACAGTATATAAATAAGTATAAATAAGCACAGAATGAAACAAATTGAACAGATTTAATTACAGCATTCTGGCATCACATTAAAAAGTACTAATACATGCACAGTACATGTATAATAATACACAAAACTTACCAGATGATTCCCAGTACTGGTGGAGGTAATCGAGACTGAAGGAAAAAGCCCTTGGCTTGGTCACCTGTGATGAAACCACCGGTGGGCCGTATAGTATTAAATTGCTCTTCATGTTTCACCCGTTCACCGGGTGTAACCACCCATGGATCACCCATCTATTGATAAAAATAAAATATTACATGTAACAAAGGCATACTATCCTGATAATTAACATTGAAAATAAATGTAACTTATTATATTGCTATCACAGGTGTTCCCCATCACTACACCTTAAACTCAGGTTATTACTCTTAGCACCAACTCAATGATCCTTGAGATACAAACCTCACCTGATGAATTATGCAAGACTTTTTATAAATTCACACATCAAAATTAGTACAGAAAACCATCATGCAACAATCATCTACACATCCCCAGATAGGACAAACAGCTGGCTTGTTGGACAGAACCGCCATGCAGTGGACCTGAAAATGGCAGGCCTTAGAAAAGGTGATTCTATAAGAAACAGGCAGGAAACAGAGCCCTGACAACAAAAGTGCAAGAAGTCTGCAAAAATGCTGGACCACAGATACAGCACAGAGTCAATTATGGACCAATTCTAAGATCAAAGAATGTAAAAAAAAAGGACAGAAAGAGACAAGGACACATCAATGTCTCTCCCAACTGCCAGTAAAAGGGGTGCCTCAAGAGCAAACAAGATAAGGTGATAGTAGAGACAACAACTCATAAATCCAGAAGATCCCAGACAGAAAAGACCAATGGAAACTGACAAATACAGTATTATCAAAAAGAAAGATACTATACTAATACAGTATGCAGCCCCAAGAAAACCTGCCACCTGACTCAAAAGACTGGACACAAAGCCAAGAATCCCCTACAGAAAAATTGTGGAAAGCAGAGAGCCATAAAGATATAGTACGCTGCTGATCCTTGGAGAGAGGTGGATCCTTAGGAATGGGGGAGGGGTTGAGACAACACAAGAAAAAGACCAAAAACTTGGACAAAAGTGACCCCAATGGAGCCCACAAAAGAACCCTCAAGTCAACATGATTTGAGAAGCAGAATGGACCAGGAAAAGAAGGAAAAATAAGCCCACCATAGGCAAAGCAAAATATGTCCTTCATGATGCTGACCAATCAGAAAACTGGGCCTCAAACTGAAAGCTACCAGGACAACACAAAAGGCAAAAAGGCCCACCCGGAGATCATTGAATTGGTTGCCAAGCCAGAGGAAGTAGGCCCATCCATCTCCCAAGCTGTTGAAGCATACAGGAAGAGAGATCAACTTCGAAAATGGTTGATATGCTCTAAATGGAAACAGCACCGAGGACAAAAGCCAGAGATGGCAGAAGAGGGGATACTCTAGAGACCTGCCCCACAGGAAAAAGAAACAACCCCCTCCCCCCAACATCACAGAGAAGCAATCTGAAAAAAAAGACAGAGCAAAACCTAGCAGGAGACACACAAATTAAGAGACAACTGAAACCCCAGCCAAGGGCAGATACAATAGGGATCAGCCCGAATGCTAAAGGAGAAGGAAGCAAACCAAGAAACAGAATCAAAGAAGAAGAGATGATACAATACACCTTGGGCAAAACAGGCATTCACCACATTGCCCTAACAGCAACAGCAGCAAAAGAAGGCCTAACAAGCAAGCAGGAAACCCCACTAAGCCAGTTGTGGCACAGCAGGAACACTACACCAGCAAGTGTGGTAAATAGGGAATCATTACCAAGCAAGTGCAAGCCCTCTAATCCATCATCCTCAATGCCAAAACCAATCAAGGCACCTAGGGCTAAATGCTCCACTCACCAATTATTAAGATTCAGAAACTCTTGTTCTCTGTTAAGGAAAAGGCTATCTTAACCTCTAACACAAATATGTTTATTTGAGAAAAATAATTTCAGGCGATGAGATGACTTCACTAGAACTAGCATTCTAGCAATTACTAGACACCTGCCTTAACCCACTCGGCCACAAGAGGATGAAAGTCATTCAACTCAAAACTACTGAAATCATTGGAAGGTTCTGGAGACCTCAACTGGTACCACAACCAGGATTTTACAAAAGGCCTGCATACACTCTGGCCTGGGGGTAATTGTGTTCTCACACCGTGTTCTTTAAAACACAGAAATTAAAGTGGCGTGATAAACAGTATGAGAAAATCTTTTGGGGTAATGAGGTGACTTGAACTGGCATTCTATTGATTCCCAGACACTTGCCTTAATCCACTCAGCTATTGTGATTTCCTTGTGTTTTCAAGGAGGAGTGTAAGGGTTGGAACACCATTACCCGCAGGCCAGAGTGTATGCAGGCCAGTCATAAAATCCTGGCTGTGGCACTAGTTGACAACTTCAGAACCTCCCAGTGAATTCAGCAGAGTTTTGAGTTGAATGGCTTTTGTCCTACAGTATCACGATCGAGCGGGCTAAGGCTAGTTTAAGTTACAGTACTTCATTTCCCAAAATGATTTTCTTACTGATATATCAAGCCATTGTGATTTCTTTGCATTTATTTTACAGAAGATAGTAGCGCTCTTGTGCTTTGATATTACTGCAGTATATTATATACACTGAAATACTAGCTAAAATGGGCTTAATTGCTGCAAGTGGCTCATTTTCTTTTAAAATAATTGTAACCATCGAATAGGATGAAAATATGGCATGACCACATTCCCAAATAATGATCACCAAACTACCTTGAGGTTACCCTGAGGTGTTTTCGAGGTTTAGCGTCCCCGAGGCCCAGTCATCGACTAGGTCTACTGGTTCCTGGACTGGTCAACCAGGCTGTTGGACGTGGCTGCTTGCAGCCCGACGTATGAGTCACAGTCTGGGCGATCAGGTATCCTTTGGAAGTGCTTGTCAAGTTCTCTCAAGAGAATTTCGTGGTAATGTAATTCTTAATAAGAATTTCAATGTATGCCATCCTGCTGCACCAGAAATCATAAGCAGACTGATGGAGGTACCTTAATGACTTCAGAGACACCAAGCCTAACAACCAAACGCCCAGACAAGTGCTTTGTTGGAGTTAGAAATGGAACGTTTCGGCCACATACCCAAGTGACAAGAGAATCTCAGAGTCTTATCCATAAGAGGTTTATGAATATTAAAACCTCTTTAAAAAATGACGAGCGTGTATTATGTGACCCCGCTCGTCACACAATACAAAATTTCATAGAACGTAGAATTATGTAATATGCGTGTGCAGATAATTGTCACGTGAACTCAAAAGTTACCACGGTGAACGCCTCCCAACATAACTGTCCATGAAGCAAGAGTTACATCCTGAACTTGGCGGTCTGCTGCCACAGAGCTATAATCGCTGAGTTCCTATCTTTAATACCTCCATTCCTTTACAATACCCTTGGTCGAGGGCAACAATTGAATACGAAACAAGGAGCATGCTCTCCCTCACCTTGAAGACCCGTGTTAAACTAGAGTATCATGTCAACCTCTACTGTCACACGAAACCGTAATATTGACCACTACATGGCGAGGCTCGCCGATAGGTCTTTTGTTTACATCTCTCTCTTCATATTTGGCCTAAAAATTTTAGTTATTTACTTACAGAGTAATTTATTATAAATACAGATAATACATTTCAGGATAAAAATTAAACGATAAAATTTCAATATGAAATAAAATATTTGGGCAAATACGTGGTTTTATCCCTTAACTTTGCCTTATCAGGAGAGCAGACGACCGAATGTCAATGGAAGTAATGTTACCAAACCAAGGAAGTCTGCAAACTTTCCTGCACTCAAAACTTAATTGTGTAATAATAATATCGTGGCTTATATATACATATAATGTATATATACTTTTTATATAAAATATTTAGATCTATTGAAACACTGTCATTATTTTCCCATTTATATTGATTTGATATAGGTATTTGGGAATACTGTAATCAGCATCGGGTGCATCCCAGCACCGCCCACTTTTAATACTTGATAATTGATATACTTACAATATTTATTATTAAACACTTATATATAAATTTTGTTATTAAGATTGTATGTATAATTTCCCATAACTGTATAATTAACATTGATGTATATACATAAATATAATGTGTGAAATCACGACGAAATTAACATGTGATGAATAATCATATTTTCATATTTTTCCTGATATCCTAAAAAAACAGAAATAACTCCAGTTCATTTTTTTTATTATTAACAAGCTTAGGTATACACAGCAATGTGCTGCTACCCTATTCTATATGAAAGATTACACAGTGTAGATCAAAAACTAGCTATAAGCTCATTTAATATTCCCATCTCGCAGGATGGTTAGTCATACATGGAGTCAGGGAGGAGCAAATACCAGCCTCAATACAAAAACAAATCAACTCTGACTAAAAATTAGGTGAGAACATGAAATATAAGGCTGATTTATTAGCCCCCACTAGCAAAATCTGGGTACAGCACAAGAAATATATCTTCCCATATTCTTGCAACGCTACGCGTGCTAAGGGTTGTACAAGAATGTAAGAACTTTTGAATATATATAAAAAAAAGTAATTACAGAGGTCAAAGCACCTCTTACCATTTGGTCTGAAGTCACTTATAACAGGGCAATCACAGATATAGTGTTGTCCCAGCTCTAGTTGGAACAAATGTTCCAACCTATGTCTTATTCAAAAGTAAAACCAAACAGTACCTAATTTCATCAAATTCATCATCATTTCATAAAAAAAGTACCTAATTTCATCAAATTCATCATCATTTCCTCAAAAAAGTACCTAATTTCATCACAGTCATCATCATTTCATCAAAAAAGTTCCTAATTTCATCATCATTTCATCAAAAAAGTACCTAATTTCATCAGCTTCAAACCCCCCACACTGTATCTTGTGCCCAAAATTAGTACTTAAGACATACAACTTCACCAGTATAATCAATACAATCAATTATTATTGTCGTTATTATGTTGAACTCAAATTCTGCTAAATGTACCTATTAATACTTTTACTTATTGCTTAGATTAAGGATCTCCTGAAACGCTATGCGTGTTAATGGCTTTGCAAGAATTTAAGAACGCCAATGTTAGGTAGTATCACAACCCAATGTACCTTCTTGTATAATGATAAGTGAAATAAAAATAAAATAAATGTGACAATGTCTGATCACGAAGGAAAATGGGCAGGAAATTCCTTAAGTGCTTTGGTATTAATCAATGCATCTTCAGAAGGATGAATTTTACAAGTTAGTGGTGGTGATAAATAATAATATATTTATGCAGCTTCCCTAAACCATTTACGAAAGTATACGCATACACTAGCTAAGGCTATCTTTTATACGCTTCCTAAGACTAGCTTATACACTAGCTAAGACTAGCTTATGTACCTGAATTTACCTGAGAGTCACTAACACTCTAGTGGCCTCAATGAGGACAGGAAGCCGGTGATTTGTCAAAGGTCCCCCATTTGTTCTGATGATTTTTTCAATCTGGATTTTAAAGCTCAGCAGAGTTGAGCATGGATGTAGCGGGCTCAGCAGTTTTTCCAGTTACGACTTCAGCGGGTAGGCGGTTCCATGGGTTTGCAACCTTGTAATTGAAAAAGCATTTCCTGTTTTCAGTCCTACACCTTGACTTGTTGAGTTTGAAACCGTTGTTCCTTGTTTTCGTTACATCTGACCTTTTGAAGAAGTTGTCCGAATCAATATAAAGGACTTTATGATTGATTGATTGATGAAGATTAAGCCACCCAATAGGTGGCATGGGCATGAATAGCCCGTAAGTGGTGGCCCTTTTGAGCCATTACCAGTATCAAAAGATGATACTGGAGATCTGTGGAGGCGCAACTGCACCCTGCGTGACGGGAGATGTCTCCCGGACCAAATGGTGAAGGACTTTATGTTGATCCGGACAATTTATATTATATTTTATCAATATAAAAGACAAGGGCCATGATGAGGGTTCGAACATATGTCCGAGAGGATTCCAGACGCGCCTTAATTGACTGTGCTACGACATGGTTAAAGAGAATTTCAACCGGGAGTTCAACTTACCTCATAGTTGGCGCGTCTGGGATCCTCTCGGACGTAGGCTCGAACCCTCATCACGGCCCTTTTGGATTTGTTCATTTGATGCACCACGCTATTGTGATTTCTGTGTGTAACAAAGGACTTGTAATGTACGCGTACATGTACGTATTTGGTTGATTAGACACACAAAGTTTAGTGGTTTTGATATTTATTTATTATACAGTCATGGTTACAGCAGTCGGTTTGCTGGCAGTGTAGTGAAGTGTTGTAGTAGTTGAGGTGAAACCTGGAGCAGGACAGAGAGTCGAGTAAGGCCGGGATAGAGAGCTCGGATGCAGAGTGAGAGTCATAGAGCGTGGCGCTCTGAATGCAGGTGGAGTCGAAGAGCTCGAGTGCGGGACGAGAGCATGGATGCGGCCGGAGTCTGGCTGTCTGCTCTGTGTCGGGACTGAAACATTTTATGAGGGTAGGAACGGGACTCGTTGAGTGTTACATTGTTGTTGGTGAATGTTGAAGATGTGGGGTATCTCTCAAGCTTCTGTACTGAACCACATTTAGAGTTTAAACTGATGATGATTTGTTTTTGCCAATTCAATTAAAGACCATAGGGCTGGTCAGACCAGTGAATTGATGGAGTACATATGTCGCTCACAGCTGAGTGCTACAGGAGTTAGCAGGACTGTCGGCGGGCTAGCCGGCCTAGTGGGAGATGTCCGGGTGTTAAAAGAGGATTGGTTTGTAATTCCAGTTCCCCGATGTTGGTAGTCTGGTCGAATTTCCTTCTTCAAGGTGTCATAGTCGCAGAGGTGATCGAGGCGTTCTTGAGAGACGACCGTGCGAAGGATCCGTCCGCTTCCCGGCACTTGTATTTCCAGTAGTCGTTATGGATTATTGAGTTATGCTGTCCGTCCTCCTTAGGAAGTGCGCGGCCACGTCGGATATACCCGGAGAAGGCAGTATGGGAACCTGTCTGCCTGGTTGGTGCCGGTGCGGGTTCTGGGGAAAGAGATGGTGCCTGGGCGGCCGCATGCGGAGCTGGAGAGCCGGTGACATGGACTAAAGCATCGGAGTCGGTCGAGTCTTCGGAATCGGCCTCGTCGTCCTGGTCAGCTGTTCTGGGGGCTGCAGCCGTCCTTGTCAGTGGGGCAAGCTTGGAGACTGCGGAGTCGCTGTGGCCGGACAGTGAGGACTCCCTGAGGGTCGGCTATGCCCCACATGTTTTGTCAATATTAAAAAGCATTTTCCAGTCTTTTGACCATTTGTGGAGTGTATGTAGATCTCTTTGTAGGGCTCCAATATCATTATCATTTCCCACTTTACCATATATATCTTTGTGTCATCTGCAAATTTGATGATGTGGTTTGCAATATTCTCATCTATGTCATTGATGTATATGACAAAAAAGGCTTGGCCCCATAATAAATCCCTGAAGTGAATTGTGGGGTTCAGTCCCTGAGCCCATTATGTGCCTCTGTAACCCTTTCCACTACCGCCCACAAGATGGGTATGGGGTGCATAATAAATGAACTAAACTAAGTACCCCACTCACCACATTTCTCCAGTCAGATTCAGACCCATTTAGTACGACCCTCTGATTTCTTTATTTCAACCATTGTTTTATCCATTCTAGTATTCTATCATTTATTTCATGGGCCTGTAATTTCCTTGCCAGTCATTCATGTGGTACCTTGTCAAAGGCTTTAGCAAAATCCATGTATACTACCTCATCCGGAAGTCCCTTTTCTGTGTAGCTGGTTACCGTTTCCAAAAACGTGAGTTTGTAAGGCAGGATCTATTTTTTAACAAACTCATGTTGTGTCGATTTTACAAGATTGCTCGCTGAAAGATGGAGAATGATTTCCTCCCTTATGATTTTCACCATTAGCTTGCAGATGTGTGATGTCAAGCTGATTGGACGGTAATTTTCTGCTGAGCTCTTTCTGCCTTTTTTTTGTTTTAAATAGGGGGTAACATTTGCATATTTCCAATCTAGGGGGGACTATCCCTTGGTCCAGAGATTTTGTGAGAAGTAATTTCAGCGGTAGGCATAGTGCTGTTAGTTCCTTTATAACTTTGGATTGGACTCCATCCACATCTGGGGCTTTCAAGTCTTTTAGTTTACCTGAGTTTACCTGAGAGCCACTAACACTAGTGGCCTCGACGAGAACAATGCCAATGTTCTTCTTGATTATGTCGCTTGTTATAGGTATTACCATAAATTCATTCTCTTCACCTTCAAACATTTGTGTGGATGATGGATGTCTTCTAACCTTTCTAGTGTGAACACTGATGTAAAATATTCATTCAGAATGTTTGCTGCCCTTTTATCTTCCATTATAACTTTGTTAGTTTTATCTTTTAAGAGTCCTGCCGAATCCTTTGTTTTTATTTTAGTTCTTATATAGGCATAAAACGATCTTTGATGTTTTTTTATTTTGGGGGCAAGTTTCCTTTTGTAGTTTTTTTGGCTCATTTGATTTCTTGGGTGGCCGAGTTTAGTGCCCTTTCGTATATCTCATAATCAATATTGTCCATTGTGGATTTGTACGTTCTCCAGTGGTTCCGCTTGGTTGTCAATGCCCGTTTTACGACCTGTGTAATCCAACTAGTTCCCTTTCCTTTATTTCTCTTTATTTTGCACATATTTGAACGAGTTCCGTGATGACCGTGAAATTTTACCACGATGCTTCCACGTCGAGCTCCCCAATTAGCTTACATAATATACTTGCTACAGACTTCAGCTACAGACCATGTAAACTACAGGTGGATGTAGTTTACATGGACTTTGTAAGACATTTGACAAGGTACCACATGAAAGACCTTTTCTTACAATGTACCTGTTAATATTTTTTTCAATTTTGCTAGAAATTCGGGCAAGCCCGAATAAGCTCGGGCAAGATATACATATTGGAGAGTATGTCCCAGTTTTCGTTCACACAGTTTACAATTGGGAGGTTGACCATTGGGGGGGATTCATTACCTGCAGCCACCTGCCATAAATTTCAATATCCCAGTCTACGTCTGACAATTACAACCTCACAGTCATGGCCGCAGCCCTTGACGGCCATGACTGAAATTGAGATTGAAATAAGTTTATTGAGGTAAAATACACACAATGGGATGAGGTAGATCCAGCTACCTCATCCCTTTGTGTTCTCTAAATCCCTAAATTTGTGATCCCTTTATGATCCCTAAATTTCAATTCCAATTTCTGTCATGGCCGTCAAGGGCTTCAGGAGGGAGGGTATAGGGGGGGAGGGGGTTCCTCCCTGCCATCTGTTGGTCGCCTCCACAACTATTGTAAACAAACTCGGTTGTTAACTAGATGTTATATTAATACTGAGATATACGAGAGGAATGCACCTGGAATAGATAGCTAAATATCTAAATATTTCAAAAGAAGTTTCAGGTCTTTGTTAAGCGTGAGGTGTGAGGAGGAAGCGGAGGAAGGCATCATAGAGGAGCAGCCAGAGATATGAGTGTCTTGGACCAATTGGCTACAGCCGATCCTCTCCTGGCCAGATTCATTGAGGGAGAAACACAGAAACAGCGCTTTCAGGTAAATGACATGTCAGTTATCTATGATGAGCGAGACTGGCCAGAACAATATTTGGAGTGGAAGGCGAGGTTCTCGTGTTTGGAGGCTGAGGTTCTCGTGTTTGGAGGCTGAGGTTCTCGTGTTTGGAGGCTGAGGTTCTCGTGTTTGGAGGCTGAGGTTCTCGTGTTTGGAGGCTGAGGTTCTCGTGTTTGGAGGCTGAGGTTCTCGTGTTTGGAGGCTGAGGTTCTCGTGTTTGGAGGCTGAGGTTCTCGTGTTTGGAGGCTGAGGTTCTCGTGTTTGGAGGCTGAGGTTCTCGTGTTTGGAGGCTGAGGTTCTCGTGTTTGGAGGCTGAGGTTCTCGTGTTTGGAGGCTGAGGTTCTCGTGTTTGGAGGCTGAGGTTCTCGTGTTTGGAGGCTGAGGTTCTCAAGGTTGGAGGCTGAGGTTCTCAAGGTTGGAGGCTGAGGTTCTCAAGGTTGGTCTGGAGGGATTGGGGCTTGTGAGGAGTGGAGACATCTTTGGTGATGCTTGTGTGAGTGGGGTCTACTGAACGTTTTACCCATCTACGTCATCGCTACTCTAAACACTCCTATCTAACCTAATGAAAAATAATAGATACCATTTTATATATGATACACAGTATAATATATGAAGCCATAGAATTATTAAGGTCAAACACACTATATTTACAAGCTAAGATCACTCAGATGTGCTGTTTGGTATAGCAGGTACATGGTGGACTTGTGTAAGCTAGCCGGGGCAGGCCTATAGCCTGCCCCGGAGTCCTGTGTGGGGTTTAGTCCCCCCATACCTTGAGGTGCTTCCAGGGCTTAGCGTTCCCGCGGCCCGGTCGTCGACCAGGCCTCCATACAGTTACAGTAGTTGTGTTAGTCCCCCACACTGCCCCGGGCAGTGTGGGGGACTAACCCATCTCTGAGCAAGTGCAGTGCTTTATGCGAATTCCACGGTGGAATCATCCGAGCGATGTAATCCTTGGGTAACGTAGAGATGGTTCAGTTGGGTTCGTTAATTGTGTACTCCATACCTAACCTGTGGGTAGTGGTGCATTCCAGATACACCTTTCTACCGCCTAGGGATTTCCAACATAGTTGGAAACTGGCCAAGACATGGGGCACTTTTATTTGGATACTGAAATGTGCAACATTTAATAGTATCAAGCTGCTTCATTGCACTTTCAAGCAGTATTTTCTAAAAAGATCCCCAAAGGCAACCCGATTATGTCAAGTGACATTATTCACCTTGCACAGCATGTGTATAAAAAAAGAAATTTAGGTTATGTTTAGAGTAGCAATTCTCTGTTCGAGAATTGCTACAGACAGAGAATTTAAACAGAGAATAGAGTTCTCTGGAGTCTTTTAGGAGCCCTGATTGTTCAACCTGACCTCTTACAGAACACTACATTGCTTTTTATGCTATTGATCCCACTAAAAATGGGGCAGTGCTTTAGGGAAATTAAAATCTTCATAGTACTGTAATAGTTCTGTAATTTAAATTCTGGTAACCAAAATCTTGGGTAATCCGAATAATTTTGAATGTAATTTTTTTTTTTACTGAAAAACTATAATAAAAATTTAGGTTACTAAGAGTTTTACCGAACTAACACTCAAATAAATTAGATTTTTTTTTTTTTTTTTACTTTCCAGGTAAAAATTTGGTTAACTCAAATGTCCATCTACCTCAAATGGCAGTGGGCCCCATATGCAGTAATATGGGTTATCAGGTGTAGACATTATTGATGCTTCATGGGTCTAATGATTTTTGCCCCAGTTAGTTACATGGGTTGCCTAGGCTCTGATGCTTCTGGTTAGGCAAAACTGGTTAAAACTGATTAGGATAGCTGGGCGGGGGGACTAGGGCTCCCCCAGAAGGGAGCCGAGCGGACAGCACACTGGACTTGTGATCCTGTGGTCCTGGGTTCGATCCCAGGTGCCGGCGAGAAACAATGGGCAAAGTTTCTTTCACCCTATGCCCCTGTTACCGAGCAGTAAAATAGGTACCTGGGTGTTAGTCACCTGTCACGGGCTGCTTCCTGGGGGTGGAGGCCTGGTCGAGGACCGGGCCGCGGGGACACTTAAGCCCCGAAATCATCTCAAGATAACCCCTTCTCCCTCTTGAGGAGGGGGGTGCTGCGCAGACAGCGGCGTGTGATATCATGCTCATATGCTCGTTTCTTTTTTGGGAGTTCTATCCACTTGTTCGGCTTTTGGTAGCAATTTTCACCAGAATAGGGGTTTGTTTTGGGACGCTTGCCTTTCTGGGTGCCTGACCCGGTCGATGGCAGACATAGAATGCTTCCAACCACACGGGGGTTTCTATAGGCCATTGCTCCCCATGCCTCTCTGAGGAGGCTAGGTTCTGGCTCGTGGTCCCTGGTAGGCCCACAGAACTCCATACACATGAATGATACCAAAGTCTGACATTAGCATATCAGCCTGGATAAGCTTCGGGGAGCCTCCGGGTCTTGCCCAGAAAATGGCATTTCATTACATTCAACGCTGGTTTTTGGGATAAAACTAATTATTAATTTTTTTATTATATGCTATTGTGATAGCTGAGAGTCATAGACATGATTTCAGTTGACATTTGTGTTTGTTAATTTTTGACCATTTTGGAAAATTTTTGACACGTACTTTAATAAAGTATTTTTTCTCCCTTCCTATTTATGCTACGATGCTGAGACTTAGATCAGATGAAACCCTTTATATACAACTAGTCAAAAAAGTTTGATTGAAATCGAACTAGTTTTCATTTATTCCATATTTTTTTAAATTTGGGAACCCATGCCCCCTTAATGTTGTTTTTCTCTCGGAATAGCATATGATCTTCATTTTCATCAAATTAGAATATAGGTTTTCAGTATAGTTTACTGTAAAAAAAAAAATCGTCAATAAGGCATTTGAAATATGCGGCAAATTTAGACCAAAAAAAATATAACTCCAAATGTATAAAGTTTATGAAAAATCCATTCTGAAGGGATTGTAGAACAGACAGCTGAGCACACAATGTCAAAATACTAGTAGTGAGAATTGGTTAAAAATTGGAATTTTAGAAGTCACTCAAAAATGAAACTAGTTTCAGAGATAATTGAAGTTGAAGTTATCGACAATGAATAAAGGTAATTTTAATTCGTTAATTTAATTGTATGTTTTAATAAACATTGTTTGGCATTCATACTCGAATATGTGTTAAGTTGTAGGGCAATATATGTTGAAATGAAGTCAAGAAAAAATAACTAAACAAACACAAAATCATATAGGTATAATTATAACAATTATGATGTTAATTGTTAACAATCAAAATATAGGAATAATTATAACAATTATAATGATTTAGGGGGGGATATTTAGGGTATACTTTACATAAGTGAAAAAGCCCTAATATGGTCCCTAATCACCAAAAGAACCTAAAGAGACAAAGAAAATAGTTTGAAATAAAAGAAAAAATCAGCCAAAAAAAAAAATTAAGTCCCAAGTTTTGCAAGTTGTGACTGACTTATTTGTTGACCAATTTATAGTTAAGGAAATATATGCATTCTCCAGGATGTAAGGGTTACAACAAAATCAGATAATAGACAAAGGAGAAAAAACTAAAATCTAAAAAAAAAAATTTACCCTACAAAATTTGTTTTTGGGACATTGATGAAAGTAACATACTGTATATTAACATTGGACAATGTATTTATATGATATATAACAAAATAGAGCATAATAACATAGTTACTCATTATTATTTGTTATTATGTATTACTCAGCAATGATATAAAGGCACCAACTGCATATCCACTTTGTGGACACTTCTTACTACTATTCTTCTTCTTTGAGCAACGGACAGGTGCTTGCATCTCTTTATTATGGCATTATCCTTCAGTTCCAGTTATTAGGAACTGTTCTTATCAACTAAACATTCTTATTTTTTAAAAGTTTATCTAAAATAAATTTCTGAAAATATTTTGATAAAAGTTTCACGACACTGCAGCCAATTTGGAGATTTCACATTTTTAAGTTATTTTTTACATAATTCAAATATTTTTCGCTACCAGGCCCCCAATGTGCACGGTCTAAGGTTAATGATGAGGAACTTAGTAGTTATTTTAGTCTATTGGCTAATAAAGAAAATGACCCATGTCTTGCGTGATCTATGTTCTCAACAGGAATGAGGATGCTGGGCACCGGAGTGCCTCGCCAGGGTCTCCATGGGAGCACAGCTGTCAGGTCTATAAACTAACCAATAGCAGCAAGGCACAGGTGCAAGATCTAATGGTACTGTATAGACATACAGTGGTACCTCTTTACGAACTTTTCGGGTTACGAGCCCAATTTGTTCGGAAAATTTGAATTGGGTTACGAACTTTACCTCGGAATATGAGTTTGTTGATACACGTACGGCCAACCAAGCACATGGTGGCACGGCGATCGCACCTCAGTTTACCAGTGCCTTGCGCCCAGTGAATATCCCACCTGAATTCTTCAAGGATTTTCAGGTTTTTTCTTCGGATTTTTGGCTATTTGAGCATAAGTTATTATATATCTCGCCATGGGTCCCAAGAAAGCTAGTGATAAGGTTCAAGGCAAGAAATCATATGTGAGAATGACCATAGAGAAAAAACGAGATCATTCATAAACGTGAAAATGGTACGTGTTGTTGAACTAGCTAGGCAGTATAACAAATCTTCAGGGGGAAGGAGGAGTAGGCAGTAGAGGATGTCCCTTCCTCATTAAGAAAATGTGTGCAGTATGGGAAGAACTGCAAAGTTTTGCTGAAAAGAATCACCCAGATTAAGCTTTAGCAGGCCGCTGCATTGATCTTATTAACACTTTCGCGCTCTCGGCGCTCAAAAAAAAACAATACCCCAGATGCTTTCGGCACTTCGCGCGCCTACGCGGTAAGACCGAAAAAGTGTACACTCTTTTGACTGTCCTGACAATAATTGAAGGCGCACGTATTTAAATTTGGTATCACTGTGTTCGCAATGAAATTGTCTATAAGAGCATACCTATAAAATGCCGCCCAAGCATAAGGAGTATCAACACCAAATAAAAAACTATGCAGATCACTCGCCGAGAGCGCCAAATAGCAACAAAATGTTTCCACTCTCTTAATGGTTGCGAAGCCTACAGTTGTCCTACATCGCTAATTTTGGTATCATTGGAATCGCAATAAAATTCTCTACACGGACATATGCATATGAATGTTTAATATAGGTAATTGCCCACCCACAAGAGTGTGTGAAGTGGAGAGTAGTTAGCCGCGAGCGCACTGGCGAAAACACAGGGGGGAAATCATGCTTGGAAAGTTTATACGTTTCCTGACCCTACTTTTCTATGTACGTATTTCTTTTTTATACCAATGTGTTCGCAATAAAATTTTCTATAAGATGAAATGTATAACATTTGTACAAAGCATGTGTAAGAGAAGCGCCAAATATAGAACCACGTCGCTCAGTATGCGTTCGCGGCAGAAACGAACGCATTGTTTTCGTTCGTTTGATGTTTGTCATGTTTATACTTGTTGAAACATTTTATAATTTGTATGACAGTGATTGCAGTAAAATTCCCTACACAGACATATACATAACACATACAAATATTTCCCACGTGTTGGATATATCAACGGCTAAAGGGAACCCACTGCCACACGCTCGCCACACCCCCAAACATACTTTGTGTATTTTTTTTTTTACTCATAGAAGTTTATGTGATATAATATTCATTCTGGTACCAAAAAAATCGCAAATAAATTCTCTACAAAACGTATATAATCTGAGAGTATCCCCATCCATTTCGGTTAAAAAATGGAATTTATAGAAATATTTTTTCGATGGACGAGAAAAGTAGGCTGTTATGCGGAATCGTAAGAAAAAACGGCGACGAGTTATCTCTAATCTAAAGCGCGAAAGTGTTAATGACAATGTGATGTCTCACTACAGACAAGTGTTGCAAAGAAGAGAAAAAAAATCTTAATGAAAAACAATGAGAAAATCATACAGTGAGCCAGAAGCAGGTCCTAGTGGTATGCAAGCAAAACATGCCAGTGTGTGTACCCCAGAGAAGTCATCACTGCCTGATGTTATAATAATAATAATAATAATAATAATAATAATAATAATAATAATAATAATAATATTTTATTTAGGTAAGGTACATACAATAAATTTTTACAAAGATTGGTTGACTTATAGGTAGAGCTAGTACATACAATGCCTAAAGCCACTATTACGCAAAGCGTTTCGGGCATGATAAACTTAAATGACAAGCTTAATACTAATTGAGCATAATGAGTAGATGAAAACAAGAAATCAAAACATAGATGAAAAAGCAGCACAAATACAAATATGTCGACAAACAGCGCTCTTTAAAGAAAAACAGACATTGGTTGAAAATAGAAGGGTAAGGTAGGTTACAGGGAATTTATTAGGTATAGCTTCGTTTTTAACTTAAACTGGTTGAGAGAGGTACAGTCTTTAACATGGTCGGGAAGGTCATTCCACATTCTGGGCCCCTTGATTTGTAGAGCATTTCTAGTTTGATTAAGTCGTACTCTAGGAATATCAAAACTGTATTTATTTCTGGTGTGGTGCTCATGGGTTCTGTTACAACCTTCTATGAAGCTTTTGAGATCAGGATTGGCATTATAGTTTAGCGTTTTATATATGTATAATACACATGAGAGAATGTGCAGAGACTTAATGTCTAACATATTCAGAGATTTGAGTAGGGGTACCGAGTGATGTTATAATGGAAGGGGACTTCCCTTCCAAACAGTAATACCTCTCCTCCTCCCCCCTCCTCACTGTCTTCCATATGCCAACAGGAGTCATCAGTAAAGGTATGTAATAACTTGTATGTACTTTTGTAGTGAAGATTTGGATGAATTGGGTAAAAAATTTACTTTGAAGTGAAGTTTTTGGGAGTCGGGAACGGATTAATTCATTCCCATTATTTCTTATGGGGAAATTTTCTTCGGTTTACGAATTTTCAGGTTACGAACTCTCCAGGAACGGATTAAATTTGTAAACTGAGATGCCCCTGTACACTTGATGGCTAGGGAAGTGACATTATGAATGTCACGTTCACCCCCGTGACAGCTGTAAGTTTACCCTCTTGCCACAAGCTTTCTCCTCCCAGCTGGCTGGAGTCTCTTGCAATGGCTACGCCATTCACAATGGTGGGTGCTCTGGGTCCCACTTTCAATGGCGGGAATGCTTAACTCATCCTATCTAATCGTCCACTGGACACCCAATGGCTATCATGTCATCACCAATCTTGTTAGCAATGTGGGCTTTCAATTGATACCAAACATGCTGAACTTAAATCCAGTCATAAGGAAAATAGGATTAGTGAAATGACTTTGTGCACTTGTGCACCCAAAGGCAGATTTCTCATCAGCCGTGGGAAACCTAAGAAACCATTCTCTCACACTATACAACTCGACTGACCTTTTGTTTACTTAGTAAGAAAAGAGTAATGAACAATAATTTTTTTTATTTTTCAGTGTACTGTACTGTACTGTAGTTACAAATGGGTTATTCACAGAATTCTTTTCTCTCGTATTTTTCCGTATTTAACTTGATTAGGTTTTATTTTGCAAAGACAATAAAACTACAAATGGGACTCCCTATCTTACCTGTTGTGGTCAGCACTATAGAGTCACAGCCAATAGGTCTGGTTCAATTCCCATGGCAAGACAGAATCATTTTGGCAAATTTTTCTTTCACCTTATGTTTTTTTTTTCCAGCTTGACCTATGTACCAGGAGTCTGGCAACTGTTGTAGGTTGCATCCTGGGGAAAGTCAGTAGTTTCTGTTCCCATTGTAATAGGAACAAAATACATTTTATTTTTTAAAGCTATACTTTTGAAACTGAAGTAGCATAATAAGAACAACGTAGGAATTTTATAAGCTGTATTCAAGTAACAGATCCCCATTGTCTTGTACAGCACGTATATAAAATAGTACGGCACCCAATTATTTAAATCTGATGTACTGTACTGCATTTACAATCTATTAAAATTGGCAGGATACTACAGTAGTAATAATTTCAAGAGTAAATTTTTTCATGAACTTTACCACTGTATATACAGGTATCTTAAGATTTTGTTTTAAGAAGTTGCGCAGTGACAGCGCATATTGACAGCATCATTATTTCTTGTCTACAGTTGCCGTAGAAGAACCAGAAAGGAAAATACATAAAAGGATTGGTCCAGTATCTATGATGGAAGGAACTGTAGTGGACTGCACAAACATGGAGGATACCAACACGTCATCAGAGGAGGTTGTTGGAGAGAAAAAGTCCCAGAAAGATTCAAGAAAACGCAAGAAGCACCTAATCCACCAAATTACAGCACAAATGGAATTTTACTTTAGCTCTGCTAACATTACTAAAGATCGCTTTATGGCAAGTCTAATTAAAGATGGCCCATACGTTAATCTAGACACATTTTTCAAGTTCAATCGAATTCGTTCCCTAACAACTGATATAAATTTGCTAAGAAAGGCTGTCAGTAAATCATCATTGTTGGAACTCTCTGAAGATGGGCTTAAAGTAAAAAGAAAATTTGAAGTTGAAGTAAAGGATAATGAAATGGAATGTACCATATATATCGAGAACATTCCAGCTCATAGTGATCATAGTTGGATTCGAGAAGTGCTAGCTCAATATGGAACTATAGATTACATATCCCTTCCACGTTATCGTCGCTCGGGCAAACCCAAAGGCTTTGCGTTTGTTGAGTTTAAAACTCCTCAAATGGCCAACTCTGCATTAGAAGCATTTGGGGCTTTAGAGTGTAGAATTCCAGTAACAATCGATCCTTCCGAATTGCTGAGTATCAAATCGTATGAGGGTAATGTGGAAGAGGAGCAGTTGAACACAAATGAACAGGGGACACCAAACAAATTCATTTGCTCTTTAGATCTAAAGCAAAATGCACATAAAATTAGTGATGATAAAGATACAGCCTTTAAAATGAAGACAGAAGTAGAAGAGAGGAAAATTGAAGTTGATGATAGAATGGGGGAAGATGTTAATAGAAAGAGAAAGGAAGTGGAGGACAAATTTGAAGAAAATGACTCTGAACCTAATATTCATTCTGCCAAAAAAACAAAGTTAGATGATGCCATTAATAAATCTGCTTCAGTTACTTGTACTGAAAGTGGTGAAGTAATGGAAGAGGGGTTGTCTTTAGGTAGCAAAAAGAAGAAAAAGAAACGTAAACGTAATAAGAAAGAAAAGGAAGAAATAGTGGAGAGTATTTATTTAAGGGTAATGTCAAAGGAGGATTGGAAGGGGCTGAGAAATCAGTATCTAAATATGCAACGAGAGAATATGAAATCTTTAAAGAGGCAACTGCAAGAGAGATCAAATATGCAGTGTGATTATTCAGAATATTGTAATCCAAATTTCATTAAAATACCAGAGAAATGGGATCGAAGAGAGAATACAGCCAGCAGTGTATCTAATGAGAATCAGAATTCAAAGCCACAGTTTATTCCAAATGCAATAATAAAAATAAGCTTTGAAGAACCACCACAAGACCCAAAAAAACTGAGAGAGACTATACGTGAAGGGGGCAGTGGTGGCGTGGCGTATGTGGATGTTAGTGCTACAGAAAGAGATGTTTTTGTTAGGTTTTTGTCTGAGGATGCAGCTTCAGCATACAAAAAGTCTGGGTGTTGGAGTCGTATGGAAGTTTTATCTGGGACAGAGGAGGAAGAGTACTGGAATCGCATTATTAGTTGTTGGTCTCAATTAAGAGGGCGGAAAAACAAACAAACTGGGAAAGGTACACTTGGCTATTCTAATCAAGTACGGGGCAGAGAAAAGCTACTCCAAAAAGCCTTCAGAGAGGCACAGAATACCAAATTGAATTCACATATTGTTTTTGAAGATTAATTGAAGTACTATAGTACAGTACTTCAATTAACTTAGCACTGTACCAAAATTACATTTGGATCTTGTTTAAATGTGATCATGGTATTGGTTAATTAAAGATTTAAATTAGATTTAAATTTTAGCTACTAAACTTAGTCATATTTCCATAAAATGATTACTTAATGTAGAAGTAATGTACAGATTCTCACTGCAGTATAATAAAGGTACAGTACTAAACACATGCCTTTTTATTTAATGCTGTTTTGTTTAAAAAATTTGGATATACTGTATGGTACAGTACTGTACTGTAATTTTTTTATATATAGTGGAACCTCGATTAACAAATTTAATCCGTTCCGGCACTGAGCTTGTCATGTGAAATGCTCGTCTTTCAAAACAAATTTCTCCATTTAAAATATTGGAAATAAAAATAATCCATTCCACCACCGAAAAACATCAATATGATTTTTTATTTTTTAAATAATGGAGCAGCCTACCTGACATACACTGAATGAACCTTTGACATTTTTCTTTTTTCAACCTTGCTCACTTATTTTTATTTTTTATTTTTTTATGGCAAAAGGTTTGTTCAGTGTTTGTCAGGTAGGCTGCTCCATTATGACAATCTTTCTTTGTTTCAAATGTGTTCAATTTGTTTTGAATTTTTCATCCATTTATTAATAATGGAGCAGCGTACGTAACACACACTGAACGAACCTTTATGACATTTGTTCTTTTTTTAATTTTTTTTTAAGTTTTTGTTGTTTATTCTACAAAAAAATACAATGCTTTGCAACATCACAGCAGTCACCCCTTTACATCCCAGCATCATTAGCATCTTTAAGTAAAAAAAATTATTTGCATCGTCAGAGTGCACGAGAAGCAGCGGGAACACACCATGTGGTTTTCTCGTTAATCAAACTTGCCAATCGAGACAAATTGTCGGCGATCGGCGCGATCGTTATTCAAAATGCTCATAAATTGAGGCGCTCGTCACTCGAGGTTCCACTGTATATACTGTACTGTATTTGTTAATAACAATACTCTAAGTATTTTATCTGAACACCTATTATTCGGATTTGCCAGCTGTTTTGATTTAGTCATGAATGTCCTATTAAAAGAAATACAGCTATTACTGTATCTGCATGTTTGAGCTCTAGATTCAGCCACTTGCTGACATTCTTGTCTATATGGCGTTACTTAAATGTGGAATAAATTGCCAGATAAATGTTGAGTGACTTGACATCCTACTACTGTACTGGGTCTAGAGCCCAACCTTTATTTATTTTATTATTATTATTATTATTATTATTATTATTATTATTAAGTAATAGTCTTCTCACAGACATAGTAGCATAGGATAAAACCCACAATTATGCATTTGTGAATTTTATGAAAAGAAGTCACAGTCTTTTGCACTCCTGAGTGCTTTAGCAAGGTCTGAATATGTGGTTAGGATGAGATTTGCATCTTGGTGACTAATGCCTTAGTCGTTGATAAGTCCCATAAGTCGCCCCCCTAACCACATACTGTACTCAGATCTTAACAAAGCACCCAGAAAAGTGTGAAAGACTTAGTGTACATCTTAACACTATCGCTAGCTTTGGACATCACTCGCGTCCACTTTTTTTCTCTCGAGTCCTACCCTTGGACTGCATTCGCGTCCAATACAAAAATATTTGTATAAAATTTATTTTTTATCCGATTGACTTCGGGATACAGTAGTTTCAAAATACGCTCCATTAGAGTGCGCACAATTTGATCCCAAAAAGAAAGATGTAATCCAAAATGTGATGTCAGAACACTTGAAAGATTATAAATACGTTTTTGGTCAAAATTTTAAAATATTTGTTAAAATTCTATTTATTGTGCTATTATTATGGGACTAGTTTTAAAATGCGCACTTTTACATTGTGAACAATTTGATACCAAAATGAAAGATGTAACACAAAAATTTGTCAGAATACTGGAAAGATATAAATAATTTTGTGATGATGAGTATTCAAAAATAAAATATTTGTTAAAATTCCAGTTATTGTTCTATTATTGTGGGACTAGTTTTAAAATACGAGCCTTTATATTGCGAACAATTTAATGCCAAAACAAGCGATGTAACACGATAATTGATGTTATCAAACTGAACAAGTATACACATTAGGTTGTGGATGTGATAATTGATTCTCGTTCACGGGTAACTTGAGGCTTTGCTATTTGTAGTCATGCTGGGCTTTTGGACAATATATGCATATACACCTGCAGGGAATTTAATTGCGAACACAATGATACCAAAATGAACGACGTAGCATGAGAATTAAAGCGAAAAATCTGAAACGAGTATACACATTTTACTGATTTTGTGTGCTCACGGGTAACTTGCCAATTTTAGGCTTTGTTGAGGGGAGTCGAGCTTGGCTGTTGGACCTTATATGCATATACATTTGTAGGGAGTTGTATTGTTAACACAATGATACCAAAACGAGCGACGTAGCACGAGAATTAAGGTGAGAAATCTGAAACGAGTATACACATTTAGTGTCGCCGAGCGCTCGCCCGCACCGCCAAGGCTACTTCATGCATACGCGCGGAGCACTCGCCCAAGGCGCAATACTGTTAACATAAATTTCACAAATATATAATTGTGGTTTTTTATCCTAAAAAAAAATAATGCAGTAACTACAAGATGGCATTCATGCCTGTTCTAGCACTTCTCAAACATGCAATCTGCCACCACATGGCAACCTCGTCATTTTGATGTCTTAAATGTGTAGGAGCTTAATTCTCCAGAATTGCATTTTATAACAAAAAATTTAATAAATGTCTGCTTTGTCAACTATGGATATTTTTTCTGTATAGTATTTTTGAAGATAGTACTGTTAAAGGTTACAGATTTAGTATCCAAATACGGATTTATCCTGTGTTGAGAATGAATGTTTACTATAGAAAGTTATTTATGGATCGGAGCTTATCCTGTAGGCTGCTAATCTTGCCCTGCATTAAAAAAAACTTTCCGATTTTTATTTTGTTTAAGATCGAGGTGAAGACAGGTGTATATATTTAAGAGGCCTAATGCTGTACCGTATAGATTTTACACCAGAGGCAAGTGCATCCTTTGGAGTTTAGGCAAAAAATTTCTTAATGGAAATTGCATAGGCATACATTAAATTTACTAAGTGTAATGTTTTGTTTTGCAGTTAAATATGTATACTAAAATAAGGTTGATTGAAATATTATTGGAAATCTTTAATTATTTTTCAATACTGCCATTAAAAGAAGAAAAATGCAGCTCATTTAAGCATCAAAACTTGAAACCACTCTTAGACATCCTGTATATGACTGTTCTGTAATTATACATGTACACACCATGCAGTAATCTTGATTTGTTGAAATAAGCTATTGTAAGTGTATTGTATTTTATTAACCCTTAACTAGTTCTCCTAATGAAGTCCTTCATTATGCTGCATAAAACTACAAATAGTTTACAAAACTTATGTGTAAACATTTGTCATTTCAAGCATAGGAAGTAATCTCGGATAGTAATTGGAGCTGTTTAAAGAGTTAATCATTAATAAAGGAAGATCTGTTATCTGTTGTTTCTGCTAGTTTGTTTCTTTACTTATAAAACCAAGACAAGCAAACTTAACTGTGTATATATTGTGTGATTAGTTGTGCAGGAACATTATATAGGTTCTCCGTTTTGCCCTTGTATACAAATGCTGCAGTCTGGTACTGTAGTTATTTTTCCTTAATTGTACTTTATTTTTCCTTACGGTAAAGAGGGAAATTTCTGTGAAGGTATCTATTTTAAAAAATTCCATATGGATCTGTAATTTTTTATATTTTACAGAGTGAATATCCAATTTGTAAAGATTTGCTATTTTCCACTGTTAGTAAGCATCATGGAAAACTAGTACCACTGTATTTAAGCTAGTTATCCATGTCAGTTTCTTGGATGTTTACTAAACTGTCTAGTACTGCCTGGTAATATTACTCTTGATTGCTGGATCAGTTAGGCTGTTGGAGCTTTCAACTCGGTCTGATGTAGATGCTGTAGCCATACTTATTAGAGGTGTCTAACATAAATGTATAGTTTATCTAGATGAGATTCCACATTTTTGTTCATCAGTGTTGTAACAATCACTCCCCAACAGGCCTCTTGTCTCCCTTCCTATCTTGTTCTTCCTAAGTCGCGGATACAATTTTTGCTTAATCCTTCTCCTGCCTACACTTGCACAAATTCTTTTGCTAATACTAATATCTTGTTTATACTCCAAGCCCAACACTACAATGCAAACTCACTTTACTCCAAGAGAAAGGTAACAGACCTCTCAGAAATAATAAAAGATGCAAGTACAGTTTCTCTAACATTCTCGGTGACTGCCTCAAGCTAACCAAATTACTGCATCATATATATATATAAAGGATCCTAAAATCTATGGCTGCCTTAAAAATTCTTTCTTTTCCCATACTTATCCTTACTGTAGCATCCTATTGTATCAGCCCTTGTACATGTAACCTACTACCTGTGTCCCAGCCCTTGCCATGCTCTCCATATTATACAATAAGTGATGATAAACATTTACAGTACTTATGCCAATAAGCATTTACAGTAATTTATGCCAACATTATAATGGCATACTGCCAATGTACCAATGAACTGCATATCTATGATTTTCTTAGCTGTTACCATTATTTTCTCCAGTATTGTGTAATTAGCTTGCTACCCTCCCCTAATATTAACTCTCCTCAATTATCATCCCTTATTATATTTATATGTACTTTTAAGTTTCACCCATATACTAACTACAGTATAAGAAACATTTGTTTCTAACTTTGAAGTATTAACCTGAGATCTATTATACAAACTCACTGCAAGTAACCTGAAATCTATTCAAAACTTTTAAAAGCAATGCTGTAATATAATGCACTAAACTCGCCTTTAAAACTTGCCCATAATTTGTGAGGACTTTGCTAAACGTACATTTTGCCATGATCCTATTATGTGTACACTACATCAACTCTGTAATATAACTTCATATTTGCTTTTGCAAATAAAGTTGTTTATGATAGCATTTATCCATTCATCCTGATTTTACATGAATAAGTGAATTTTAAATTCCTCCATGGGCACAATACTTTTTTTTAACGATATGTGGATAAAGTAAGCATTAACATATGCATATACATATATAAAACACTCTGGTGCTCTAAATATCCTGAACACCAAGTGGTATCTTGTCGGTGCTTCTAACCAATTTTTTGAGGACCAAACCACACATCAGACGATTGAGAAGTTAAGACATTTTGATCCATCCTTGACCATTATAAAGTCGTGTGTGGTCCAGGATGGTCCAGGACAGGCCAAAATGTCGTAATTTCTCCATTTTCTGATGTGTCGTTATTATTGTGACTCATTGTCAACCAAGTTTTTGTTTCTGAAGATCAAGTTGGCTCTCACTTACTGATCCAACATTGTTCTTTTTTGTAACATTACAACCATTTTTCTAATGGTTTCTTACAATTTGTCACCTCTGATCAGACCACTCCAATTGGAGATGGTGTCACCGTGGAGAATTATATCCATGACTCCCTCATCAACTTAGTTGTTTAGGTCCAGGGCAGATCAGACTAGACCTTCATCATTTTGTTATCATATGTGACACCCTTTCTGGCATCTGACTCCATTGTGTTTCAGTTTGTCATAAACACATTAGAAATTGTGCTGGACTTGTGTCACACTGAGTTCTTAGTGTCTGCCATCCTTTCAGAAAATTGGGAACATAATGATTTTAAATAAACAAATTCCCTTAATATAGATTTAAACTCTCCTTCTGTTGGCCTTTAATTTGAGTGAGCCATACTTAAATGCACAATTCTCTCTTGGGTCACAACTGATGAATTTACTGGCTCTGTTAATCTGGAGGGCAGTTGAGTGTGGTTTATGAAACCTTGTTTATGGCAAAGTGTGAGAGCTAAACAAAGTGTAGCTAACCTTTTATATCAATTTAAAAGTTAACGGGAATAATGCAGTGGTGAGGTTAAAGATTCATGGAGCAGACAAAGCTCCATCTTTATCCCCAACAGTTTTACATTTTTTGTGGTGGGGGTGTTCTTAAACTCCATAGTGTAACGGGTGCCAGCCTTTAACCTCACTGGTTAAATACTGGTCGTTATGAAGTAAATCTACAGACCACAGTTCTGTGTAATCTTCATATCAACTCCTCGAGATCTAAAATGTTCGATCGTTTAGATATCATGACCCGAGGACACTGTACCCTTCTATGCTACACTGCAAACCTCTGAAATGCTGCCACCACCTGCTACCCACTGAGTAATCCCCCCAATTGACGGTGAAGCAGGATACCGTCAATTAGGCATAAACCCTGAAGGAACACCCAGTTAACAAATCTTATCCCTAATTTTCTGATAAGTGTGGAATTAAATCGAAGTACAAAGGGATTATCTGAGGTATTAAATAACTGCTTGCAGGCTTGCAGAGGGTGCTTAGTCTCAAGCATGGGGCTTGAGCCCAACAGCAATGTAAAATAATCGGGGGAAAATTTCACTAAACGCCATAAAATTCTAAAAATTTATTAAATCAAAGATTATAAAATAAAAATAAAAATTAATACGCCTTATCTGAACACTTCCTAAACTGAATATATTCCTAACTGAGGAAATGACTACAAAAAGTAATGTGGATTCTACACTGTAGTAACTCGGACAGAACCTTAAATACCACAGCTAAGCCAGTTGTTCAGCCATGCCTCAGGAGGAGGAGATGTTGACCCCCAGGATGTCTCAACCCACACTGACCTTAGCCTGCTCTCTCAAGCTGTGAGACTGCCCTAGGCTAGTTGCCAAATTAATTTTTGAAGATTACTAACTAAACTCCTGTACTCATCACTTTAAGGTGACTTATTATCCAAAACAATTGGGAAATATCTAGACACGTGAGCCAGGTTAATTATACAATATTCAATAGCACTTGCATTTCACTAATTTACATGAATTAACAAGCAAGCTGGTAGGTACAAATTTTCCAGTAACGAGATTCTTCTTACATATATTCATATTCTTACTGAAGTCAAATGTTTCTTTGATAACATACGAGACTAATTCTTTATTCCCAATTGACGTTAATTTTAACACAAGTACTTAACCACGATTGATTATTCCTACTAATTCTTTAAAATTAATATCTAAAATTAATATCTGAATTATTCTCCTAGTTTGATGACTCGACACAGGATGCATGTGGTGCTGCTGTTTTCTACATAAGAGCTATAATCCCTTTAGGAGGGATGACCCTAGCCTGTCAGGTCAACTACCCACTCGCTCCATATTTTTATGAAAGGTGTATCCTCCCTTCTTATGAACACCAACTTTTAATATTAGATCTGTGGATTTTCTATATTAAGTCCTACTGTTACGATAGGAATGGTTAAAATTAATTCCAGTATCTTGGAGATGGAAATAAATAGCATGGTGATACTATCCTTGGCAATTTAGAATGCAAAGGACATTCCATAATCTATGTTGATGTCTACTGTACTGGAAAGACTATTATCTGATCGTGATTATACAGTCTCACCAGCACAAATATTTTCCCTAGCCCTTGAACAGATTAGATTGATCACTTCATGTTTTTAACCATGATAACTCCAGAATCGATGAGAAACAAATACAGTACTTACATTGATACTGCTATGTACTTGTATTACCAGAGACATTGACAGAGAGATAATGAAAATGGAGCATAAGTATAACAAGGCTCAGGCACGTTAAAGGGGAATTCTTTTTGGCAGCAACTGTATGATGGCTTGGCTGGCTTTCTGCCTATTCCATCCCTCATGTTGATTGATTTGCTGTTGGTGTTTTCTTCATTCATTCTTCTTGATTCACTGGTTGCTGCCTATACTGCCATGTTTCTTTAAGCCTCGACTCTCACTCTGATGTTGAGGGTGAAGTGAATGTGTCCTTCCTTTCTCTAGCTGTCGGGGCATTCTTTGACCGTAGTCCATTTTGTACTGTCCTTTGGTTGCAATGTAGCATTTTACTACACTTCTCAGGCTTCCATGGGGTAATTCGGTCCAGCCACAAGATTCTTCAATCTAGGGATGTGTGATTGTTTGCTTTTCTGGGGAGGAAAGCCCCTTGTGGTTCTCTGAAGCTACTATCTCAGATAGTGTGCCATACTACTGGGGCCCCATTAGTCATGGAGTTATATTGCCTACCTATGGCATCAGAATCCATTCCCCACACAGGCATAAAGGGAGCATTGGCATTTATTTACAGTATAAAGGTATTCATTTATACCTCTATTGAGAAAAGCACCTAGAAAGTCAGTGAAACCAAAGAAACAACTGCCTAGCTTCAAACTAGACTTGCAATCTTGAGAACCACCTAAAGAACTCAAACTCAAACATGACGATCGAAATTTTAATGAAACTAGTGCAAGCTCTTGCTCAACATCCACCCCCTCCCCCTTCCCCACTCATTTAGGGGGAGGAGGAAGGCAGCCTGCAGTCAGCCGGGTGCTCCACCCTCAGTTTTATTCTGATGGTAGTGTGTACTGGGTTGTCTTTGTTGCTTTCACCCTGATGATTTGCTTTCAGCCATTGTTTTCTGCCTTTGTGGCTGTTCGTATACACACTGGTGCAGCATGAGCCAAGAGTTTAGAACACTTGGAGCTAAATGTGCTTAGGATTCTCTTCTCTGTGTGCTAACTAGTGCTGCCCTTGCGCTGCATTCAGGCCCTCCCCCCCTGGAAACTCTTGTGGGTTTTGTAGTACTATGGATATTCACTACCCCATCCTCCCCTGAACCTGCTCTCACTTCATGCGAGTTTGAGGTACATCACCAGTACCATGTGCTGATGATCAGTCATTCTGCCTCTGCCTTGCTGCCTGTTGGGTTGGGGACACCTTCGACCCATAGTCATATGGGGTTTGCTCCCATCATGTTGCTTTCTTATTCTGACCCAATGAGGTTAGAACTTTTTAGGCAGTGACCATTCTGTATGTTAGGTTTGCTAGGTTGCAGCAGTCTGGGTTATGTGCCCATTTGGATGCTCAGGAGCTGCCCTGGTTGACATATAGGGACCTGAAATTCGAGATGTTGGTTAATTTGACCTTGGCTCCATCTGCACCTCCCCTCCACTTGGGCTGGACGGTACAATGATGGTCTCATTTCATGCAGGTCGGCTTTCAATCCCCAACCGTCGAAGTGGTTGAGCACCATTCCTTTTCCCTGTCCCATCCCAAATTCTTATCCTGATCCCTTCCAAGTGCCTATTTACAGTAGTCATAATGGCTTGGTGCTTTTCCTTGATAATTCACCCTCTGATCCTCCCCTCCTGCTGCCAGCCCCAAAGTGTTTGAGGGTTTTGGGTTTGGGGCAGGGCTTAGCTCAGGATGTGGCTTGGTTTTCTTCAGGTTGCCTTTTGTGAATCGGATGCGAAGGGAATTGAGCCTACCAGTCCCTCCGAGGCTCCTGATTCATTATTTCAGGCAGACCCTTCCTTCTTTGAAACCGCTCCCTTAGACTGCTTCTGCTTGTCGGCTCATTCAGGACCTGTGTGTTCAGGGTGGTTGTTCTCGCTCTTTGAGGCAGTCTGGTAGGGCTGGGGTGGCACCTGTTGTTGGTTGGGGTAGACCTTCTGTGGAGCCAGAAGCTGGGTTGCATGCGCTTCCCTCGGCCGGTCATTCTTCATCTGGCCAGCACCATGCTCGCTCTATTTGGAAGGCGGCCTCTCACGGTTCATGCCAGCCCTTTTGCGGTTTGCCCCATTGATAGGCAGTAAGGGGGGGTGGGTACAGCTTGCTTAGTTTGCCAGTACCTAGTCCTACAATTCAAGGGCTTTTCAGGTAATTTTCTTTAGTCTGCGGTAGAGTTCGTCAGTCTGTCCTCCCTCTGGGGGTTTGGGTTTTTCCAGGAAAGCTTCCTCTCCTCGCCTGTCAGATCATCTTGGAGTGAGCGACTTTGGATGTAATAAATCCACCCTTAGGATTTAGGTGATCCAAGCGATTCCTGTGGGGGGGGGGGGGGGTCCCACGTCATCATAGATAGTTTCTCTCTCTCACATCCCTTTTCCATGGAGTTGTCCATCCAAGACGTTTTCTTGTTTTGTTTGCAAGGCATTTAGTTGCTCCAAGGTGGACCTCTTGAGATTGACATGGAACCGGCTTTGCCTTTTCCTGCAGATTGGCCTGGTGGCACACCATGCTGGTTCGTTCTTCTCTACCTTTCTAAGCCTCTGTTATTCTGTCAAGAGTTCCACCATTTATGTGGTGCACTGGTGGTTGTTTTAAAAATAATTTGTTTTGTCGGAACAGGCAGTCAGTGTATATTTACATGTTAGGTTTATATCGAGGTCTTCTCCCGCCACTCCCTCCCAGGTCGAACTACTAACCCTTTCCAAGATGCAACTCCACAACATGCTAACTCCTGGTTACCTATTTATCGTTGGGTAAAACAGTGGCATTAGCTGATAGGAAATGAGCCCAACCATTTCTGTTTTACCCAGGATTAAAACCCAGAATTCCTGATTGCGAGTAGAGAACAAAATCGACTGTACTGTACTCCCACCTGAATCTTCTTCGTGGCAACAGTATGAAGTGTCCTGGTGCTCCTTTCACCTTTTCATCCTTTTCCTGGCATTCGGCACAGATACTCCCTTGGTGCTGTTTCACATAAGGAAATGAAGATTACCTTTACATAAGGTATTGAAACTAGGTGGAGGGAACAGGAGGCCAGACACAGGATACCAAATGGGAGATGAAGTCCTCCACGAAACAGAGAAAGATCTAGGAGTCAAGATCACACTGAACCTGTCTCCTGAAGCCCACATCAAAAGAATATCATTTGGGGCATTTGTGAGGCAAGCTAACATCTGAACCATCTTTAGAAATTCGTGTACAGAATCCTTTAGAACCTTGTATACCACATATGTAAGACCAGTTCTGGAGTATGAGGTTTCAGCATGGAGTCCATACCTTGTCAAGCATACAACAAAGCTGGAAAAGATTCAAAGGTATGCCATTAGACTAATCTCAGAACTAAGAGGTATGAATTATGAGGAAAGGCTGCAAGAACCAATAAAACTGCCCCTCGCCTCACTGGAAGACACGAGTTCGGGAAGACATGTTCACCACATACAAAATTCTCTGGAATTGACAGGGAAGATAAGGACAGATTATTTAGCATGGGTGGTACATGCACAAGGACATGGGTAGAAACTGGGTACCCAAATGAGCTATAGACACATTAAAAAGAACTTTTCCAGTGTCAGAGTAGGTAATAAATGGAATGCATTAGGAAGCGATGTAGTGGAAGCTGACTCCATACAGTTTCAAATGTAGATATGATAGAGCTCAATAAGCTCAGGAACCTCTACACCAGTAAACTGACACTTGAAAGGTGGGACCAAAGAACCGAAGCTCAACCCTCGCAAGCACAATTAGGTGAGTATATCTCCAGTTCTCTCTCATACAGGTGGCTCCTGCTTCCCCTAATCAATTTTGGTCTGGATCAAGATTTTTATTTTCCATAGTTGGTTATCAGGTGAGGGACCTTCATGCTATCTTCCAAAGGCTTGAGTTCTGCTCTTTCAGCCCTTGTCCTCGATTCTGTCCTTGGCCTTCTCCTTATTTTCTGGCAGAGGCAGACACATTTGGCTTCCACAATACAGGGGTTTCTGTGTGGTTTGGTTTATCCAGCTGGTGGTTGTGTCTTCTGATATGTCTTGTTGTGGCAGTCCATTGCAAGCCACCCCCCCCCCCTCCCCACTACTAGATACATTGGTTCGTGGTTCATCAGCTCCAGACTGACCATGCTAGTTGCTGGGATGCCAGCAGAGCTGGCAGCTCTGCACATGCATGCTCTGGGGTTTCATGCCCAGGTTCAAATGAACCATTTAATTTTGATTGATTATGCAGATGAGTCACAATAACATGGCTGAAAAATGTTGACCAAACCACACACTAGTAAGTGAAAAAGACGACAACGTTTCGGTCCGTCTGGACCATTATCAAGTCGATTGTGATAATTATCACAATTGACTTTCACTTTCTCTTCACTTTCTAGTGTGTGGTTTGGTCAACATTAATTGATTATTTTGTGGTTTCAGTTGCAACCTGTCCTAGATTCAAATCCATTACATGCAACAGTCGACTCCACAGACACATTCATAAGTTTTTACATGCTGTTCATTCAAAACGGGAATTTTCTCAAATATAAATTAATATTACAATACAGTACTGTATACAGTATTAGCATATTGTGCATATATAGGCATAGATTAAGTTAGGTGTTTAGGTTCTACTGGGGATTATTTGTATTTGTAGTACATGTGTGAAGCATTTATAGCATTGTGGTTCGAAAAAAAATTCGTCAGTGAAGCACTTGTTCCAGAATCGTTCAAACATCATCAGTTGTTAGTCGTGTGTAAACCGTTCATCATTCATAAACGGGAGGTTTGGCAGGTGCATGGAACCACTTTTGGGTCTTTGTGTGGAGGACGGGCTGTTCTGTTATCTGCTTTGGTGTTTCATTTCATGAACCATGCAGGTTCATGTGTTGTCTTACCTGCCTGCTGAGGGGTTTCCTGTGTGTGTGTGTGTTCATAACAATCCTTGCTCTGTACCTCTGCAAGGACTGTGGGGGGAGGGGGGGGTCAGGTTCTGACTCTAGGTTCCCAATAGGCCACCAGAATTCTGAGACTGGTGTATGTGTCAGTGGGTTCAGGGAACCACTGAGATTCGCCCAGAAAGGGGCATTTCAACATTTTTATTTTTATATTGTACCCACAAAATTTTTATTTAAAATTATTATTTAATTCTTTTTTATTTAATGTACAGAAATTTAAAATTACTGTTCTGTAATAAAAAGAATTCCTGTTGTTCTTATGAAATCATAAATTTCATCAATTACTAAGTAGTCAGTGATTATTTGTTGACATTTATTTACAGGTCCTTGTTCATGAATTGACTGAGAAGTGCTGGGACAAGTGTATGGATCGCCCATCAACACGTCTCGAGTCCCGCACAGAGAGCTGCATCACTAATTGCGTAGAACGTTTCATTGATGCAAATAATTTTGTTGCCAACCGCTTGCAGAAAGTTGCAACTACTTCAGGACTTATGTAATGCTTATACAGGATTTAAAGCACAGAATTAAGTTTATTTTGTGTTTATTTCCATATTCTTACACCCTTGTTTTTAAGTGTCAAATTTTCACAGGACAATGTTGCTCAGAGTGAGAGATTTTTTATACAGACACCGGAGGAAGTTTGTAATTGGAGGTGCAATAATAGGTGGGATTGCTCTCCTTAGTCGTTATGCAGAGCACAAACTTATTGCTTGGCATGATCAACACACACACACTTTGATGGAAAAACAAAAAAAACGGCAACATTATGAAAATACACATAGAACAGCAAATGCAACAGTTATGAGCTTGTCTGTTAGTATGAAAGAGATTATATCAAGGGAACTTGATGCAGATGCTCTCCTTCAAGCAGTAAGGGAACAACCACAACACAAACACAGTATTTGGCAGCAACTCAAGGTTGTGGGATTCAGCCGTGCGGTTTCCACTGTTTATGTTGCAAGTTTGGTAGCCACAGCGGTGCACATACAACTCTTGCTACTTGGAGGATATACTTTTGGGGACCTCATACACTCTGGTCATGCAAACATACCAGTATCCCAGGCATTGCAGCAGAAATATCTTGCTGTTCTTCATTACCTTGTTGAAGAGGGCATTCCTAAACTGTTGCAGCATATAACTCGAGCTGTTACTCATATTGTTGCTGGATTGCCTCTTACTCGACCTCTTACTTTATGTCAGTTAGAAGCAATTTTTCAGGAAATTAAACTTGACCTAGCTGGAGAAAATGTATCATATGAACTTCATGATGGGAAAAGGCCTAAGCTAGAGCCATGGAGCAGATATGTTCTTCATACACCTGTACCACCTGAAGGGGACTCAGGAGATGATATGGCACTCTACAATATGCTAATTGAAACAAATGATATCCTTGCCAGTGAGGATTTTAGTACTGTAATGGACACACTAGTTCAACACGGATTTAATCATTTGTTAGATAGAATGGCTGAATTTTACCCACTCCCTAAAATTCCACACGAGTTCAGTGGTAGTAATGAAAATTGGGTTGACAGTGTTAGAAGAGATATACCCCCTAGTGTTTCAGATAATGTGGTTGAGAGTTCTTCACTAGCCCAAGGGACTCTATCTTACAACTCCAGTTTCTCTCATAACAGCACTCTTCCTGTGGCCAAATTAGTACCACTTTTATCAGGAGTAGTGCATGCTGCTCTATCCCCTGCACCTGGCCAGCTCTTACAAAAGATTCTCACCGTTGACAAACTTGATTCATTGGGAGCAAATGTTTATGAAGCTTTTGCATTGCCTCTTAAGCAACAGATGTGAGATAATTATTGTTCTAAAGTTTAATGTTGGGATTAATATCATTGAATATTAAAGTTCAGAAGTGTTTTTGTCATGTTTTAATTTTAAATATAAAATGTACATTATAATAAAAAAAATGAAGTTTAAAATATATGTCCAACTTGTGTAATTTTACCACAAAATATTGTTTAGGGCCATCCTTTAGGGACTAAAATTACATAATATTCTGAAATAATGTAATTGTTGATATTTGTAGTGTAGAATCATATTAACAGGCTAATTGGTCAAAGAAAAATTACATTTATTAAAGATGTTAAGGAACAAAAAAAATTATATACACAGTAAGTCAACAAATTAAATTAGATATTAATTTTTTGAAACTAAAAATTGGTTTAGTATGATTTGTTACTCTAAATTGAAATAGCTTATCCATTTGAAGTTATTCAACTGCAGCTACTGATATAATTTAAAGCAGTCATGTTACTAAATAAAAAAACAAAAGTGGTTATCTAATTCATTTAATGTATTGAATATAATATTTAACCTGTTTGTGGTTTATATTTAACCTTAATTTGGACTGTTACATAATGAATGTCCCTTCCCCAGGCCTCTGGAATACTTGCTGGAAGTTTGGCCAGAGTGCTGCACTTTGTCAGGATAGTGTTTTTTTTCCCCTTAGCACATGTTCATACAATGTCCTCAGCCCCCTCTTATGCAAATTTACCTCTAAATTATCATAGGCATTCTTACTAAGACCCCTATGATGTATTTTGATTAGTTTTCCACATTAGGTTCCTTTTATTCCATCCTCAGTTGTTCATACCACTCCTCCATGGTAATGGCGCATCCTCTGAAAATACCTTCTCCATTTGAAACATTTTAAACACTAGCACACTGCATTCAAGCCACAAGTCTCCAACCTGTTATTCTTATCTTTCAATTACAGAAGTAACACCAATTCCTCCCCCAAAGGGAAGAAGCCTACCGTTCAGAGCCCTCCATCATAAAGAGCCGTATAACAATTTGTTTCAATCTTATTTGCAATTATCTCTGCACCCTGAAACATTTAATTTTGCTTCTTCCCCTATTGGAATTTTCACAACTCTCCCACACTGGTCCCTTGCAAGACCTTTCTCTGTTGAGCTTAACTTTGCAACTGGATCTAATTGTATAAATTAGGAGAACTCGTTACCCTCAGTTACTGAGTATGGAATGTTGCATATTGTACAGTATTTCTTTGAACTCTTGCTCCCTCCTCCCCAACAAGTACACACGTCTTTTCAGTCAATGCAATGTCCACAGTTTTTATGCAAATTTATCAAAGTGCCATTTTGTTAACTACAAAGTGTTAAAAAAATCAGCCCCTCATAGGAACCAATGCTAATTCTGGACTATTCAGACTTTTTTTTAGCATTTCTATTTTTTTTTTAACACTTGGCATTATCACCAAATTTTTTTTCAATTTAATCACCAAAATTCTCACCTTAATTTTAAGCTCATTTTAGATCTTTACCCGCATGTTTATTGCTTTTAGACGATTTTAATTGGTGACATTTTATGGGGCAATAACATTACCAATACCTGCGGCTGCCTTTTGGAAATGTAACATTCTACAGACACTACAAGCCTGTTAATTATTTATAAGCGAAAAAGTGACTATAAGCAATAAGTCATATATGTGCTGTCTTGTGCGAGAGCTGGTTGCAAGCCTCACAGAAGCGTCAGAAATTGCGTCACTTAGAATGCAGTTTGTTAGCATCGGCTGAAACATGCATGTAACATAAGATGGCTGTCGACAAGTAAAAATTCATTGTCGGCAAAACATTTATCTTAAATGACCTCTTCTCTCCTTGGTAGTCAACACTTGGGATCTGCCCTTCGTAAGTAATTATCAAAAGGCGCCAAGTCGGGGAAACTATGTAGCACCATCAGATGTACAGGATATTCAAAGGGCGGGGATATTATAATAAAGGGATATTCAAAGATAGTGTCCTAAGAACCACATCAAACGGACATTGATTACACGATTAAAAATTTGCAGACAACTCGTTAGGCAATGGGGAGAAAGTCCTTCGAGAATGACCCTAGTGAACCGGTTTCCGAATTCGAAAAATAACCACCTGAAAATAACCTCAGTCCCTGAGGACTGGCTTGACTCCAAGATACGGTTATAAATATTTAGTAAATACTGAAACATGTATGGAGGAAGACTGCGAAGCGTCTCATAATGAGTGTCATCTGAACCCGCTGCCGTAGAACCGCAGGGTCCGGGCAGACTGGAGTTCCGAAAAGAAATGGGATCGTTATTGGGAAGCTGGAGTTGTGTTCGAAAATTTAAGGGACAAGATTCAAAAGAGGTTTACCCTTTTTACCTTCCTTCCAGTAAGGAAGAAGTGCGTTAGATAAGAACTGAAGCTAACAGACAAAAAGTAGGAACCCAGTTCAGTCGCGACCGACACCGGATCCACAAGAAAACCATGGAGGTGGAGGACTGGCAAGGCATCTGGAACACACTTACCTGCTATCTTACTGATTTTCTTCCAGATCTGGGAGAGGAGTGTCAACTGTAATGGTGGAGACAAGATTTCCAACTCACCTTCTAAAACAAAATAAGAGTCAGGCATCTGTGTTGGCGCTGCTTAAAGCGGACAGCCAGAGCACAGTCTGAATTCCACCACAGAACGTACTACCGTGTGCCCCAGGAGGTAGAGTAAGGAACAGAGCTGAGGGCAGCATTGATTACCGTCATGAAAAAGGAGGGGGACTCTAGGGAGAGGCAGATCAGAGAGATCGGAAAGAGTAACGTGTAACATGACTATTCCAGTCAGCCTTGGCAAACTCCCACTGAGGGAATATTTAAGGAGGATGGGAAAATGGTCACTTTTTTCATAGCGCTCGCACCGCTCCTATACCAGGTAAGTCCACTACGGGCTTACCATAGCCCGTGCTACTTGGGAACTTGTTCCGAGTAGCTGAATCTATAATAACATGGTCACTTATGGTCATCAAAAACCCGCGATGCGAAATCTAAATGAAGAGACGAGCAGAGAGAAGGGAACTATCAAGGGAAAGTGCCAAGCCATTATGACTAAATAATAATAATAATAATAATAATAATAAAATAAATTTTTATTCAGGAAAAGTACATACATAGTTGATTTACAAATATAATGTTGGATTTATAGATAGAGCTAGTACATACAATACTTAAAACCACTAATAAGCATAGCGTTTCGGGCAAGGTGTGGGGGGAAAAAACACTTAGACTAAAACCTAATAGTAATTGGGATTAGGTATAAATTGTGTTGAAAAAAGGAATAAAAAATAAAAAAGGGGAAACGGCAGAAATCAGCAATTGTACAAGTTGGTGAACAAACAGCATTGTATAACAAAAGCAAGACATGGGTTGACATTTAGGGGGTAAGGTAGGTTACATGGAGTTAATTAAGTAGCACTTGGGTTTACTCAAACTGGTTGAGAGAGGTACAGCCTTTGACATGATTGGGAAGGTCATTTCACATTCTGGGTCCCTTGATTTGTAGAGCATTTCTAGTTTGGTAAAGTCGCACTCTTGGAATATCGAATAGGTATTTGTTTCTGGTGTGATGCCCACGAGTTCTGTTACAACCTTCTAGGATGCTTCTAAGGTCAGGATTGACAATGCAGTTCAGAGTTTTAAATATACAAGAGTACGCATGAGAGGATGCATGTGCAGTGACTTAATATCTAACATATTCAAAGATTTGAGTAAGGGTATCGAGTGCTGTCTGGGGCCAGAGTTAGATATTGTTCTAATAGCAGCTTTGTGTTGAATAATTAGAGGTGTAACGTACGATTATATTACGTTGTTGGGTTGATTAGATACAGTGTTTAGTGAGTTTCATATTTATTTAGTAGTCCTGGATACAGCAGTGTCGTAGACGTTGAGACGAAGCCTGGAGCAGAGCAGAGAGCCGAGTGAGGCCGGAGTCGTGGAGCTCTATGTGGGAGAGCGTGGCGGCTCGATTGAGAATTGTGAGTGTCTGAACTCGGGGAGCGAGAGCGTGGCGGCTCGATGCGGTCGTAGTCTGTCTGCTGTCTGCTCTGTGTCGAAGCTGTAGCGTCTTGGGTCGATTAGGACTCTACACGCCGAGTGCTACATTGTTGACTGTGGAAATTGAACTGTCTTCTATTCATCAAATCGTTGCTTATATGGTGATTACACCTCAGCTTCCTCCAACAAGGTGAGAAGAGTATTGCCTGTAATTGGGGAAAGGATCGTTGCTTCTGTAATTAGTTATCCTATTAAGATAATGAAGCGAGTATAAGATTAACTCGCTACAGAGGACGTAAATGATTTTGTGTAGTAGAACCCCCAAGCACAAATACCATAATTGAGATAAGGAGATGAGAGAGTAAGAGCGTCACCAAGGCAGGGCGAGGTACATATCTGATCTTAGAAAGAATGCCAACAGTTTTAGAAACTTTGATATATTTAGAATGTGTCCCCCTGGAAGCACTTGGAAGCTATATATAGCACTTGAGAGAGAACAAGTCAGGGAAGGGTGCGAGTGAGTCGACGTAAATTGGTTCACCAGGATTTATTTATTTTTTTATTTTTTTTTTTTTTTTTTTTAGATATATACAAGAGTTGTTACATTCTTGTACAGCCACTAGTACGCGTAGCGTTTCTGGCAAGTCCTTAATCCTACGGTCCGTGGAATACGACCCCCTGCCGCGAAGAATCGTTTTTTCATCCAAGTACACATTTTACTGTTGCGTTAAACAGAGGCTACAGTTAAGGAATTGCGCCCAGTAAATCCTCCCCGGCCAGGATACGAACCCATGACATAGCGCTCGCGGAACACCAGGCGAGTGTCTTACCACTACACCACGGAGACTGCATTTAGAAGAGACAAAGGAGAGAGAGGACAAATGGTTCAAGGCGGCGGCCAAGGGTATTCGTCAGAACATCGCCCCAGAGGGCATGACGACAGTTAAAATCACCCAAAAGGAACACATGCTCCGGTAAGGAGACCAACAGGTGTTAAAGATCAGGGAGAGAGAAAGGAACATTTGAGGGGAGATAAATGGAACAGTGTACCACTTATTCACATAGATATGTGCAGCAGAGGAAAGAATGAGCGATTGGAAAAGAATGGGTAACAAAATGATTATCATTACGGATCAAGAGAGCAGTAGAGTTGAGGGCCCCAGCAAAATTTGGAGGGAAGGGGAGAAAGAAATAACCGCAGAAGCGACTAAGACTAGTGCCAAGCATCAGTTTCCTGGAGACAAACACAGAGCGGCAAAAATTGCGTTGGACTTCTTTAAGTTGGCATAGAAACCACGAATATTCCACTGAAGAATACACACTCAAAAACAGAGATAAACAGATAAAACCAAGACAGTATACCCGATAGGATCAGGGATGCCGGAACAATCGTGGACATCTTCAAGAGAAATCTAGATAATTTTCTCCAACGAGTGCCGGACCAACCGGGCTGTGGTGGATAAGTGGGCCTGCGGGCCGCTGCAAGCAACAGCCTGGTGGACCAAACTCTCAGAAGTCAAGCCTGGCCTCGGGCCGGGCTTGGGGAGTAGAATTCCCAGAACCCCATCAACCCGGGTCAGTGAAATCAGGATTATGGGGCAGAGGTAAATCTAGCAAATATGATTGAATCATGGGGGAGGTAGGATGGGCTCAACCCTACCGCGGAGGTGGGAGGGGGAGCAGAGAGCGGCCCCCCTGTACTGAGGGCTATAGAGCCCATCCTTCCATCACAGTACGACTCTTTAGAAGGGGGGGGGGGGTCTAGTCGTCCACCCTGAGTCTGAGAAGCTGAACGAGCGTCAGAAATCGGCATATAGCCAACATTAATATAATTTCATCCACAATTGAGCCTCATACCCAACATGGAGCCACAATTAGGGGATAGGACACCCGACAAGACCAAGATGCCCCTCCAAGGAGTGCATCGTACGTGGATACACACCCTGCAATCGTCACCTTAAGAACCGTTAGTCCAAGATCGGGCTCAGCAACGAAGGCAAGACCACGTCAGTACTACAGTTCTACGGGCGAAGAAGAAGAAGAAGAAGAAGAAAGTACCTTCCCAATCACCCGGCGTCGAAACAATGGCACCAAGTAAGTAATTATCAAAAGAAGGCACCAAACCGGGAAGGCTATGTAGCACCTGGTCGACGACCGGGCCACGAGGACGCCAAGCCCCGGAAGCACCTCAAGGTAGGTAACCATCAAATGTGCGGAATAATCAGTGGGCGCTAAATATCACCAAGGATGCCAATACGAGAACAAAAACGCATAAGGCGAACGATATCAAAAGTATCCGAGTCACCAAGAATTCTATTGAGGGACAGGTGACCGCGGGGGACGGTCGGAAAGCAAGACACGCTCGTCCTGGAAGTCAGGACATTCACGACCGTAAGAGGGACAATGCAATTAGGACAATAAGGAATAACGGCACCAAGTCGGCTGGTAGGAATAATCAGAAAGAAGAGGTGGATATGAAAAATGAAACATGGGAGGGGAAAAAAAAAAACACTAAAATTTTAAAGACGAAGCATAAGACCTCAAAAGTTAGTTTAGTTTATTATACACCCCATACCCATCTTGTGGGTGGTAGTGGAAAGTGTTACAGAGGCACATAATGTGCTCAGAGATTGATCCCCACAATTCATTTAGCTAAGCAAGTTACAATCTTGAGCTAGTTACAACATTCAATGCACGTACATCGTCACATCAACACTGTGCTCGAGACTGACCACAAGTAGAGTTTCGAATTCAAGCAACTTGCATATCAATGACACTAGCTCTCTTCATATGTTTGCCCTGCACACCGCCCTCCATCCAGTGGGCAGCGGTGGATAGGTTACAATCACTTAGTTACTACCTACAGTTAGTAAATTGGGGATACTTTATTAAGACTTCTGGCAGTAGATAATTTTTTAATGAAATTTACACATCTCTAACATATGTTATGGAGTTCTCTGAATTCAAATATCTTTTCGCACTCCATCACAGTTACGGAGGGTGTGCGAATTTTGTTGACAGTTTACATTTGGTCAGGTCTACACCTGATAATGATAAGACCCAGATATACTTGTAACCGAGTCTAAGCCGAGCAGTAGTAAGATCTAGAATTCTGCCAATTGATCCATAGATGTGTGGCTCCTCTTGCATGATAGTATGATGAATGGAATTACCGATGTCTATTTCACTTTGCCTCAGATCTACAAGATTTTGTTGAAGTTCTCTGTGTACTATTGCTCTAGGACAAGAAATGCTGTCCCACAGAACATCACTCCTACAGCCGCCCACCAAGCTCCTTCACGACAACGGCCAGAAAAGGGAGGCATTAAGGGCTGTGGAGATTAAATCAAACAAGCTAATAATGACATTGGTATTTTTTTTTGGGGGGGGGGGGTAGATCCGAAGCGAAACTGGCTAGTACTTAATATGTTGAATTATGAGGCAGGAGTAAAGCGGTTTGTAAATAATTTTTCAAACATTTTTTTAATATTGGCAGGTTTGGTGTGTACAGTTGTTTATGTCAGCATATTTAAGACATTTTAAACATCCTGCGGCACAGACTATACTAAAGTGTCTTTCAGGCTTGGTGTCTTTTGATAATTATTTTCTTCGAGGCAATTATCTGAAACTGTAAGAAGTGGTCACATGCTCGTGCATGTGACGTCATGCCTTCACTAACGCCTCCTTCAAAAAGGGGACCGGGAATGCAGACGAGCCACCGCCTCAAATAATACTGTAGGACCCGACCCCAAAGAACATTTCGTCCCTCATCCTTCCACCAAGAAGTTTCCTTCGAGCCACAGCCACTGGGTTGGCTAGACTCGCAGATGAAGATTAACCGAATTTACGGGTCGCCACGCACGACACACGGGTCCCAATTTTCCCCAGCTATTAGTTTGAAAGGAGCACCCTTACCAGACTCTGAAGGAACCCGCCATCGTGCAGAGCCTGCTGGGTTTCAACAAAACACCAGCCTCTCTTCCCCCCACCACCGCTGCGACAAGGTACAACTGCCATGAGGCCATAAGCAAAAAAAAAATCCATATTTATTCGTTATTATTTATGTCTGGAACAACGGTGAGCAGTGGCGCCTCCATAAAATATTGTAGGAATTTCAGAGATTCACCCCCTTATAATTTAACTAGCACGTATAATTTTTGTAATCTATGTCCAATGTACACTACACCCGATTAATAAGGACCAGAAACTGATTAACATTTATTAAAATTATGTGTAAATACAAATTTATAAAAGGTAGGATTACAAATAATTTATATGTGAAGTGTGGTGGCTTGTTGCCGTGGACAAGCGCTCGGCTTCAGTTGCAATCTCCTGGGCTGTTCCCAGGACCTCCATAATGGCCGTCATCACTACTGCGGCTATAGATGTTAGTCCTTCACTATCCTCCATTTCTCGGAACTTTGAGCCCATCCTTTCGATAATTAAGGTAATTTGTCTGAGGAATTCTTCCACGAGATGGACGAGTGGTCCTCCGTAATCGGCAACGTTACTCATTTTACTTGCAACATTTAACGAATCATAGTTCAAATTTTCAACTTTGTCCGCCATTTTCAAGATCTGTAAGCCAATATCCCTAAGTTGTAGAGGTAGTGGGAGCCTCCCGGGCTGGCCACCAGGCGCCACAGTGTCCTCGCCCTGCTGCTGCCAGTTGTTATAACTGGCTTTTCTTTTAGGTTTCTCGTCGTCCCTTTTGACAGTGTTATCAAACATTTTCATTAACGTAGTCAATAACTGGAAGTTTCCAGCATTGTTCAAATCCTCGTCACGCATAAACTTTGTTCGCATTTGTTCCACTGGAAGGACGTATCGTCTCCTACGATATTTTGGAGGAAGTAGTGTTGGTGCCTCTTTGTCATCCGATTGTCCTCGTATATTTTGCAAGTTATCCATACTCGAATTATTTTCATTAACCTTCAGTTGGGACCCATTATTGCTCTCATTGTGATTAGGTAAAAGTGCTTGTAGAAACACACTTCTCTGCATTTGGGAACTTTTACTAGAACCATTACTAGTTACATCCTCTTCAGCCCCATCGTGCGTGTTAACATCTTTAGCAACCATGTCAGCCGTCTGTTGCCGCTTCCGATAATTAGCTTGTACAAATTCGTAGCCATACTGTGAATGGATTGTTTGTTGCTGGGTTTCGCTCTCGTATTTCGAACGAGTTGAAAACTGTTCTTTCCGCTCTACTGCAATTACATACGGCATTGTTGCTTCTTTGGGTCGTTGATGCATGCAATCTCTGTCATTACTCGCTTGCTCACTTGTTAGTTGTACCAGATCTTCGTCTTCAGCCTCCAGTGACTGGTCACTTGCACGTGGAGGATTATTTCCGAGTGGTACCACTGACAACAAGCGTCTCCCATGGTATACCATTGATGGTGGACCTGTATTATACTCAGACTCGTGCACATGTTTGTCTTCAGAACCTCCCATCAGTTCCTTAGACTTTATGGTGTGCACATCGTAGGTATTGTCACCGTCAGAGGATAAACTCTGACCTATATCCTCGGTATATTTATTCACAATCTCTTCACTCTGTGAATCTTCTTTCCATACTTGGTGAAATCCTGAATATGGATCCAAATTTTTATCATAATGCTCGTATCTTTCAACTTCTAACTTTTTTTGTTCTATAATCTCTTCCTCTCCAGAATAATCAGCACATTCACCCACCTCTGGGTGATAGCCGTCTAGCCCACAACTCCCATCCTCGTCTTTTACAAAGTGTTTAAAATTATTTTTATCATATAGTTCTCTCATGTTAAAAGCAATTTCAGATTTCTCCAAGACTCCATCCATATTACTAGAGCTCTGCCCCTTATTCTCTACCTCTGGATCATTGTATAAATCGCCACTCTTTACATCTTCACGAGTCTCTAGATTCCTTACATTTTGGGTATCTTCCCGCCGCGTACGGTAGACTGGTGCTGCTGCAGCTCTCCTCGTCTCTAGCGAGTCACTTTCCTCTTCCAATTTCATGGAGCCTTTCAACTCTAGCTTTTTCATGTTTTTTGCCATATTATCTAAGTGTTCTTCACTTGGCTGGTGTTCATCTAGTAAGACAACCCTGAGAGGAATTCCATTCTCGTCTCCAATAACATGACCCGTTTTATCCACTACAAACAATCCATTTACAGTTTGCTTAACTGACACTCCAGTAGAATTCTGCAGTTTAAACGTAATCTTTCCAACTGCCAGTTTCACGTCATTGCCGTTGTAATCCGTTAAGTTTACCACTCTGCCCATCTGGTCCACCAAAGTGATTGTGTTACCTTTTCCATCTACGATAACCATGTCCTCCAACACTTTTTGACTATTTCGAGATCTAAAGTTTATGTTTTTAACTTTAATTATTCCATTTTTGTCCGTAATCAGGTTGCCATCTTTGTCAATTATGGCATTTGCAGTTACTTTATCTGAAGCTACAATGGAGATGGAGGCATTCTTGCCGGTGCCAAGTGCCTCTCCAGGTACCGAGGAGAAGCTCATCACAAACATCACACCATCATGGTTCAATACTCTCAAGGCGTCAGTCCTCGTAATATTTTTGTTTTGTCCTTGCAACTTATCACCTATTGAACTGCTACGAGCAGAAACTTGCTCAGAACCATTCCATGTTTTGTTATAAAGTTTCTCGGCATGCATAGTCAAGTTTGGAATTACCGAATGCTTTACTGTACCCACGAACGACCATTCTGTGGCAGATACAATGCCAGCCACCACTTTAATCCCTTCATCGTTAAAAACTAGAGTGGGACCGCCACCAGCCTGCACCAGTGTTAAAGTATTGTCAACGGAATCTACCACCAAATCACCATTTTCGTCCTCTATAATGTAAATTTGATCCTTTTCAGATAACTGCACATTTGTTTGAGTCTTGTGTAAAGTTGAGGAACTAGTTACATTAGCACCAGGAGCGAGCAAGTGTGGTGACGGGGGCGAGGGGGCCACAGTGACCACGTCTCCTGCCCTCACCGCCACGGGGTCGCCTCTACTGTTCACCACAACACTGACTGGCTCCTCGTCACGCGTCAGTATCACTGGTATCGCTGCACCTGACCCACTATTTCTAGCGCCATTTGGATTATACCGAACAGTATTCCTACGGTGTCTGGGTGCAACAGCAGTTTTGCATACCCTAGCCATGAGGCAGGCATCATCACAGCACTTATCAGACACGGCGCAGTCAGAGTCCGTGCTGCACAGCTGAAAATATGGGTAATTTTAGAAACATTGTGAAATATTATGCTGCATAGTCTGTTACCGGAACAAATCCTAAAACCAAGTTGGACATTCGACACACCTTAGTATTATCGTAACCTGAAGAATTTGTAGTCCTTATAAATGTAGTGCATTTTAAACGGCCAAATTTCACACCCCTACTCTCCCCCGCCATCCCAAGCTACATCCAACGTTGTTACTGCGACCCGTAGAGGGGGTAGCAATCGACCATGATAAAGAAAGAAGATTCGCCTCCTGAACAATCAAAACATTCATCAAGAAAGAACTTCTAAAAGCCAACAACACGATCAACACTAATCCCATCGACATCCGCCAGGAGGGAGAGGGAATCGTGCTCTTCTACTCCCAAGAAGCTGTAGCTGACCACTTGCTCTCTACCCCAATCCAGAAACTCCTATTTAGCCAGAACATCGAACTCTTCTTGCCGCGTCTGATGGATGGAGTCTGGGGGCAGCGTTGTGATCGGGCAGGACCAGGATGAGCCTCTGAGCGGGTACGACAAGCGTCAGAGCTTCAGTGGTTTCATCGCTGACCTCTACCTCACTCAGTCTCTCCTCACTCTTGACCAGATGAATGATTATGTTCACTGTAGAACAGACGCGTTGTTGACTCATCAACATTTGATGGATTTTGTAAATATTCGAGAAGATTTTATGTTTGGGGTGGAAGCAAGCGTCGTGAGCAGGGTGAACCCTTGCCGCCCCAACAGCAACAAGTTCTTCTCCATCTTCCCGGAAGCACGAAGCATGAAAGAATGTAGCCATTTCTGCTCTATACTTAACGGCAACGTTCCTATCCCACTGAATGATGAAGAAAATATAGCTTTATTCAACGAAGAGTCTGATTTTTGCAGACAAATGCACGGCGTTTGATAAAAGCAACAGTATGTGGATTGGTATACAATGGGCCCCTAATGAATCTTTGTGGAAAAACCAAATTACTAATAGAGAAGCTGTTTACAAAAATTTTAAAATTGAAATTTTACCCTCTTTATTACGCACTAAAGCACTATGGCTGAAAGAACTATTTGCCAGTTGTATCACTGCCTGGATACCTGACTGGAAACTAATAGAAGTCAGAAACTGTATCCAAGTTGGAAACCTCAACTCTCAGGTATTCGAAATTACGAGCTTGACCAACGCCAACGGCGAACGCACCACTGCCGTTAGTGAATCACTATCACTAACGGCAGCAAATCTCGCCATCACAGCCGGGTTCAAATGTTTTGGCATCTTTACCCCACCTGTACAAGTGACAAACGGTACTACACCCTAGGACAGTGCTTAAAATGCTACAAATACACACACTTCAAGTGCCAGAAGATGCATGGTGTAGCATCTGCGCCGAGGATCACTACTACTCTGCCAAGGCAGACTTTCAACGCTGCCTCGTCTGCAACGTCACAGCTGCCCGTGCAGACAGGAAGCCATCAAGCAATTGACGGACTCTAGTAAAACTTGAGCTGCCACGAACGATTCCACCAACACTGCACGCAGCAGCCAGTCAGAAATTTTCCCCGCCTTACCGAGCAGCAGCCTCTCCTGCAACCATCCCCAGCCGGCTCACTGGGGGACCACAGGCCAACCAACATCCCAGCCTCAACCATCACCAACGGGCTCTACCATCTCTACAACCGATGGTATCATCCCCGCCCTCATGTGCCTTGTTGAATGGGTCGCCGGGTCCGACAACCACTTGTTCGGGAGCATACGCAACACCCTATATGCAGCGAACGGCTTAACCGGGTTAATCGTTCCTGACGCAGTGCTGGCTGCCCAGATTAAGACACCTACAACGGCGCGCTCCCGCACCATCCAGCGATCTTGTAGTGCACTAGGTAGTGTCCTCCATGCCAGCGGCCAGTTCACCACCTACCATCAACACCCTATCCGATGGGCTAGACTAACGGTCAGCCCTCGTCGGCTAAACCACCAATGCTCCCGCTGCAATGGCAACACCCGCTCCGCAGCCATAGGCCCATACCTGCACCTTCAACGCACACAACGCAGAATTAACCTAATTGACTCTTTAGACGATGTCTCAGTAGAAGTATCATCATCTCCCCACCATCTTAAGTCATGTCCTAGGGAGGACACTGACCCCGTCCATCCACAAATCTACATTATCAGCTATTGGTACTGGCTCCTAATTGCCTCTACTTACGGGTTATTCATGCTCATGCCACCTCTTTAGTGGCTTAATCTGTATCAATGAATCTACAGCCAAATATATTTCTAGTTGTTTTTATTAAACAAATAGAGTCTTTAGGTACAGGAAAATCAGAAGCAATTTAAAATCACTTATTTCCCTAATGTTCAATTCTCACAAGCTGGCAACAATCTAAGCCTTCAAGCCTAATATAGACAATTGTATATTTAACGTCATACGCGAGAAAATGAACTAGGGATAACTTTAAAATAAACTAGTATAAAATGTACTTACTGCCAGATGGGCCGATGTTTGTACTCTAGGACAATAATTACGTGCAGGAGGACACTGCCCGCGCTCTTGGCTCCACGTATCTAGTCATGAACAAGAATATGCATCATAACATTTAGTAATGCCTAGTATGGGGGGTAGAAATAGCCTAAGCTACTCTATTCCTTTGAGATGTATTTCTTGCTTATCTCAATAAACATACTTGAACTTGAAATGCCTAATATCTGGTATGACTTCATTTGTGTTCAGAATACTTGAGGTATTGGAGATATGACTAGTTACCTTCCGTGGTGATTGGAGTTACGGGGGCCGTGGTAGTGGCAACCGTAGTGGCGGAGAAGGCTCCAACTATTGTGCTGGCGACGGGTGGCCCCAAGCCGACGGGTGGCCCCAAGCCGAGTGGATGCAGGTTGAACAGCAGCGGTGAAGTAGTGACTGTTCCCACAGCATCTACACTACTTTCCACGTCAATAAATATTGGAGTGTAAGTATTTACAGGGAAATTAGGGACGTGGGAGGCATCAGCAGAGGTAGTAGGCGAGAAGTCACTTAGGTGCACACTGTCTAAAATAACTTGGGCAGCTCGGCAGCAATAATGTTGAGTATTACCATACTGTTGTGACTGGCAGTAGTGAAGACACGAGTACCTGCAGGAAAAACACTAAGACATTGGCGCTCTGCTCAACTTCAGAGCAAAGCTAACTAGAGAGCTTGTAAATCATTACATATAAATTCTAGTAAAGTTAACATTGTATTATGCATCTAATAGAGAGAAAGCCATAATCTTAAAACATGCAAACCTGTATTTCATTAATATTAACTTTACATATTAAAATACAACTGGTAATGTGCAATTAAGTTTCTTGCAAATCACGACGCATTAATGTACAATACAGCAAATTATCGTAAAACTGATTTGGTTACGTGGCGACCGTCACTCGAGTTAAAATCAAAAGAAAGCAAAGTCCGGAAGATAGCACAATATTACACAATATCTAGACATGCAGGATGCCCCATACATTAGCAGTATGACAAGACTAGTGTCAAAGGTATTAGAATCAAGGATTTTATCAATCCGCATACGACTAAGGAATATTGGGAAAGCAACGTACAATCTATCCAGAAAACTCAAATTCAGGAAGTGCAGGGCTACTTCAGGAGATGCCCAGATCATTGTGGCGCCAGTACATATCTTACCCAGACGCTATCAAGTTTTTTTTTTTGCGCCGAGACGAGACCACAGGTATTGGTAAAACTTTATAGTACGCAATTTATTTGTAATAGCAAACCTCTCCGAATGGTTGCAGGTAGGGGTTATGAATAAATTGATAAAGGAATTAGTTTCTGGGAGATGGGACACGCACGAATGACAACGATAGCAACTGCGAGGTCATTAGAGGTAACACCAGTGTGGAGAGGAATCTAACAACATTTTACGAATATTTGTTAAAAATGGTTAAGTTACTGTTGGATTTCTATCAGTACAGGAAATAAAGGGTAAAAGAACTCCAAGCCATGAGAGTCCAGAGAGAGAGAGAGACTAACGTTGGCATAAATCCTAGTAGTATTCTAAACTGCATAAAAGTTGCTCCATGAAAATACTCTTCAAAGGGGAAGCGGCATAAAGGCATCAGGAGACTAATCCGTGCGTAAATAGCAGTAATTGGGAACACATTGCAGATGTACACGGCCTGCAAGCAGACAACACGTACAGTAAAATATTTATAAACAAACAGGACTTTACAAGCAGCCGTCAAAGTGGCATTACAACTTACGGGCTATTCATGCCCATACCACCTTTTGGGTGGCTTAATCTTCATCAATCATCGCATTACAAGCGTGAATAGGAGCTCTGTACGGTCTGTGCAAGTTTTCGAAGGCAACACTCAACATAGATCAACCCGTCCTCACACTAAGTCCATTCCATACAGCGGTCGGCCCCAAAGACATCAATTTTAACATGCTGTTCATTCAAAATAGGTATTCTCAAATATAAATTAACATGGTTATATATATTAGTATGCTGTGCATATTTAGGCATTGGTTAGGTTAGATGTTTAGGTTCTGTTTGCGATTATTTGTAGTACGTGGGGTGGAGGATTTACATTGTTGTGGTTCGAACAAAATTAAGTCGCCAACTAAGCACTTATTAGAAGTGTTTGAACATCAGCTGTGAGTCTTGTTTGGAGGACGGGCCCATCCTCATAAACAAAGGCCAAAAGTGATTGTGCACCCGCTAAACCCCCTGTTTATGAATGAAAAACTGTTTACACACGACTCGACCGATTTCTTTCGAACACTTCCGGAACAAGTGCTTCACTGAAGAATTTTGTTCGAACCACAAAGCTATAAATGCTTCACCCACGTACTACAAATACAAATAATCGCCAACAGAACCTAAACACCCAACCTAACCTATCCTATGCCTATATATACACAATATGCTATTATAATATTAATTTATACTTTAGAAATTTCCCGTTTTGAATGAACAGCATGTTAAAATTTATGAATGCGTCTGTGGGGTTGACCGCTGAATGTAATGGACTTTAGTCAAGGACGGGTTGTATAAATGCTTCACCCACGTAATACAAATAAACGCCAACAGAACCTAAGCACCTAACCTATGCCTATATATGCACAATAAGCTAGTATAATTTATATTTGAGAAAATTCCAGTTTTGAATGAACAGCATGTAAAAGTTTATGAATGCGTCTGTGGGGTCGACCGTTGGATGTAATGGACTTTAGTCAAGGACGGATTGTTCACCGACTAATTGTTCGAACCACAACGTTGTAAATATTTTCTTGTCTCAAACGTATTTGAATTTGAGCCCACGTACTACAAATAATCGCCAACTTAATGCCTAAATATGCTTATATAATACTATTTTCATTTGAAAAAATTCCTGTTTTGAAAGATCAGCATGCTAAAATTTACAAATGCGTCTTTGGGGTAGACTGTTGGACGGAATGGATTTGGTCTGAGGACGGGTTGTGTGTAAATCTTTTTTTTCTTAAACGGGGTTTGGCGGGTGCATGGAATCGCTTTTGGCCTTTGTTTACAAGGACGGGTTGCGTAGGTGGTTTTAGACAAGCTCTGGAATGGGAAAGAAACATCCCTTCCCCCCCCCCCCCCGAGCCGACCTTCCCCGAATGCAACCTGTAACTACTACATCGCCAAACTCCCTGGTACCTATTTACCGTCAGGTAAACATACAACAGGAAACTTGGCCCAAACGTTTCTGTCCTGCCGCAGGAATTTAACCACGAACGTTTGTTGTGATCCGATTGCGCCACAGGTGTTAAGAATTGCGCCAGAGGGCATGTCACCAGTTACAAATCACTTTTGTAGTAATGGCTGTTACAAACGGCTTTTTAAAGTGGCTAACCTATATTATGAGCACTCATCATCCGAGACCTGCATGATGATTTATATTCGTTATATACCGAGCATCCAATACCTAGTGACACGTATAATGTTTAATATTATCCGTGTAGTGTACATGCAGCGGGCCACAGTCCCAAACCACAACAGCGTGCAGTGTCACCCACTTGTACGGCGAGAGGTCGGCCGCTGCAGCAGCCCACACCGCCACCGCCCACACAAACACCATCGCCGCCATCTGTACCAAGACAATTAAAACCTGGCTTGTAATAGACTCAAAAGCTTTAAAATCTGCACAAATTTTCTCACAAACTGTTCTCACCTTGTACTACTGTCAGACCCAGACTCAATGCCCTCAAGAAGGCCTTTAAAAGATGAATATTATGATTGTACAGTATATTTCGATGGGTATCCTAAATAATTTTCAAAAAATTTTCCCATCAGCCACTGGCTTACCATATACTGGTTTACACCGTCACCACTAACTCACTCTGTCACCAGACTCGCCACTGGCTCACTAACAGCCGCTTGTTTTCCTCACAAAACGATCAAGGCCCAAGAGGAAAGACAAGAAACCTGTCCATGAATAACTGAGACGTGTACTTGGGACAAACATTGCCAGATACCATCACACCAGCGCCATCTGTTAACAGTTTATTATATTATATTTTGTTCAACTATTATATTTTATCAAATATTTGTTTATTATGAATTGATACAGCGTTCCGTTACATTACATATAATATATATTTTTTAATTTGATTCAAAACTAACTAAATGAAGTCCTAGTGAATACTCAACTAGTTTTCGAATTTCATATTTCACGTTTGAGAATAATACACCATATTAACATAACCATGCATAACCTAACTTAACCTATCCTAACCATGGCTAGGGGAGTAAACAATAGCATTAATTACATAGTAGTTTTGTACTAATCACCTCCAGGGCACCTCCTCCCTAAGGACAGGTTGCCCCCATGCGTTCTGGTATAGGTTGAGGGTTTAAATCCCCTCATTGCTCCAATTTATTATCGCATTTATATATCACGTTAGTGTATATATATCAACACTCCTTCTGTACCTAAAGTTGGAGTGTATGGCGGAAGAGATCCATTACAATAACAAACTTCAGTACCAGACACCACTCTGCTGCCTTACTGAGATCTTTAAACATGTTTAACATCACATCACTGCACATACTCCCAAGTGTATTCTGTATCTTTAAAACTATGAACATCAATGCCAATCCTGACATAATAAACTGAGGATATATATGTTTGCTAGAGCTGTAGTAGAACTCATGAGCACCACACGAGAAACACATCCTTTTGAGATTCCTGGAGTGAGACTAAACCAAAGCAGAAATGCGGTGTATCAAGGGTCTCAAATTATGAAATGATCTCACAAATGTAATTAAAAGCTGCAAGTCTCCCAGCCAGCTCAAAAGAGAGACTAAGAAATATTTATTTAATATTATGTAACGAATTTCACTCACATTTCTTCATTGAAAAAAGTTGTTTGTGTCTTACTGCTACTGTATCATAAATTTTATTGATTAAAAATGTATGTTTTTCTTCATTGAGTGTTACCTTGCGATGATTTCCGGGCTTAACGTCCCCGCGGCCCGGTTCTCGACCAGGCCTCCTGTATGTCATCTAATCTATTTTTTTATTTTGATCGTCTGATCTATTTTTGTTAAATTGCTTAATCAGTCATATATATGTTATCTTGTTTACTTTAAGTGTTTACCCCATTAAACTTTTCAATTTTGCTAATTTACTATACATGTTATGTTCTGGTAGTTTTCTAAAACACACCTATATTATATATATATCTCCTTCTATTATTAATGTTATAAAACCCGCGTAGTGTTGCCTGGTCACAACTATGGATTCCATAATGTAATAGTCTTCGTCTGTCAAATTTAAATTTTGCTCTGCCCATTATTTTTGTTTGTATATATTGCATATCCTTATCCAACTGTATTATATCTATAATATATTAGTGAATTATAATTTTAATTTGATTCTTAATTTGACAAACTATCTGTATCCTAGTAGATTAATTATTTAAATCTCAATTTATCTCTGTTTTAAAACAATCAAATTTCACTTTGTTCTGCTCCTTATTTTTTAATTATATTTAACTATTTTTACTTAGATAAGTAATAAATTGAGGATATATATGTTTGCTTAATAATGTTAGCTATTTCTTTCTAATATTACATATTATTAATTTTACATTTTAAGTACATTGTATCTAACTCATATTTGTATAGTTCTGTGAGTCAGTACATTAGACAACCGACTATTAGAAAGGCGGGGTCCAAGAGCTTACAACTCGATCCTCCAGGCACAAATAGTAAATACAAGCAGTAAACACACACACACACACACACACACACACACACACACACACACACACACACACACACACACACACACACACAGTACACACGTGTATATATATATATATTTATCGCTATATGCGAAGGAATGAACTTATTAAATCATCTGTTGTGTTTTGTAAATTTTATTTCTTTGGGATAAGTTTGGAGCCGGTTAACTTTGAAACTCATCATGGATCATCCTGGTGTGATAGCCGACGAAGCCGAAGTAGCCAATGACGAAGACGCCCATCAGTACGGGCAGGACGACCTGAGCGCCGGAATTCCATGAGCGCGGGTCCACCAGCTGCCGCCGCCTCTGCTTGCCCTGTCAACCATCAAGAACATTCAGTCTTTCACAGAGACTACCACTTTTCTCGGGGTTAATCAGAAGGGAATGAATTATTGGAGAGATTACTCATTCTTCTGATTGCATTAATCAGAGAAGGGAAACAAATAAGTAAATAAATTATATGTATATATATACTGTCACACAATTCTCCTGCATAACAGAAGAAACTGCCTCTTCACTTTTACCTTCGACATTGGAAGGTTATGAAACATTCTACTACACTTCCTCCGGACCAACATATAAAACGTCCTAGATGGAGTTCCAGACGAATGTTTACACCACACCACCAGGGTGCCCAACCCGGGGGGTTAAGTAATAATTGTAATTAAGAAGCAATAAGATGCTTATCTTAACATACTAAGAAGGTTAGGTGAGGTCGGTGTTTTCTATGAAGCTTTTCAAGGTAAACTAAAATATTCACAATCAATTAGTATGTCATATATGCACATATTAAATAAGCTAATATTGACTATAAGCAAGTGCGAGAACGGGCTGCACCTCCCGTAAGACCCAGCTAGGCAGGCGTGTGGCTGCAAAGCTCGCGGGTTCCTTGTTGCGTCTAGGTAACCAACTCTGTTTCACTGCCGGTTACTCGTTCCAAGCCTCGGTGACAAAGGATGTGAAGTCACCGTCAGGGGTATAAAGACCCCTGACCTCGGCAACATTTTCAGTCTGAGACTGCGGAGGTGAACGCCCATTCATGGATATGCTCACAAGTTATTAGTGCCGGGTTCGATTCCCAGATAGGACGATACATTTTGGGCACGTTTAATTCCTTACACTTTATGCCTCTGTTCGCCGAGAAGTAGGAACACAGGAGTCGGTCAACTGTTTTGGGTTGCATCCTGAGAAAGGTCAGTCATTATCCTAGGGAGACCTCGATAAGCTTAAGATTTCCCAGGCCCCGACAATGGGACAACAACTGCAACAGCATCTGTACGCGTGTATTGTGCATATGTTAGTGTCAACATGGTTGTTATTGTGGGTACCTTGTATTGCCTCTTGATCACACTACGTCCCGGAGACATGGGTGCTACTACGGTAGGTGATGGGGCCTGCATGAAGGCGTTGATGGTCACTTGCACTGACACCATAATAAAGTCTGCCAAGATGCAGAAGATGAACCACACGTCTATCAGCTTCAAGTAGGAAGTCTTGGGCAGGCCGGAGGCGATCTGTAACAGTACACCTCCATGACGGATTCAGTTATCGTCATACCTTACCAAAATAGTCATTGAACAAAACTTACATGTTTGATATAATATGTAGAATACTGTATGACTTCTCTCATTCCTGGAGTATATTCACCAATATATTTTAAGAGGACTCGGATACCATTTAATATTTGGCATTAGATTATAATGTACATCCTGTCAATTTATTGTAGAGAATAATAAGTGATCACTTGTTTATTTTGATAGGGCTTTCTTTTTGAGTTATAAATAACAAATGCACATCTACCATGATCAAAATTGGTTCGTATTGCCCTTCCGGTTTTGAAGTTACGAATAAGTTGTAGTATCTGACCTAGAACAGTTTGCCCTTATGTTTACTATACATATATTATTTCCTTGATCTAGAGAAAGATGAGGTGGCGTGACCTTGGAGAATATGAGATAACCAAACTTGGGGCAAAATGTGGATGCCTCACCTGGGAGAAGAGCGAAGCGAGGACGAGGAGGGAGGTGAGGGAGACCATGACTCTGTTGGTGAAGTCGTCGAGGGAGAAATAGAAGGCGAGGTAGGAGATGATGACGAGAAGGGTGGTGGGGACGTAGGCGCCGCTGATGTAGTACCAGTACAGGTTAGCCAGCTGGATCCTGATGTGCTGGCCGCTCTTGTTCTGGAAGAGAATGGGTTGGTGCGTGAGGCCCGTCACCTGTGCCCCACGCACCGCCAGGTCAACTATGGGATATGGCAAAGCACCACCTCGTTAACTATCAGGCATGACAAGGCCCCGCCAGGTCAACCATGGGGGTATGACAAAGTACCACCGCGTTAACTATCAGGCATGACAAGGCCCCGCCAGGTCAACCATGGGGTATGACAAAGCACCACCGCGTTAACTATCAGGCGTGACAAGACACCGCCACGTCAACCATCAAGCATGACAAACCATCGCCAGAGTAAAGGGGAAAACTAACCCGGTACTCGAGGAGACGTCTGGCGCCAAGGAAGGTGATGCCGTCGAGCGTTGTGACGACGTACTGGTGGGTGTACACGCCGACGTAGATGACCAAGGGGCAGCGCTGCATGTCGAAGGGGTAGAGCGTAAGGTCGAAGGTACACATAAGTGTCACAGTGAACTCCCGGTCCAGAACCAGCGGGTTCTCAGTCCCTGAGTACAACACATCTGCAAGACCCAATTGTAATGAATATATTCACCATTGTAAACAAAATTGCAGGTATTTATACTCCCAATTGCATTCTTTGTATAAACATGCGTAATGTCTATATGTTTTTAAACCTCTTGGGAGTCTGCACAACCTTGTACGAACACGGCAGCGTATTCTCCCAGCCACTGAAGGTAAGGCGTCAATATGTCTTTGTACTGACCATGGTTCAACTCCCAGGCGGCATGGAACCATGTCACATAAGAAATATGCTGTTAACTCGTTACATTTTCAGTAAGCAGTAAGCATAGAGACATATGACAGACACTAACCTTCATCGATGAGGCGGTCGTCGTCGGGCAAGGGGCGAGAGGTTCGCTGACCCCAAGCAGCTGTCCGGAGCCGCTCAGTTGTTGCTTGGCTGAAGTCGGAACCCAGCATGGTCACCTCTGGGAACCATACAAGGTTTATATCGTCAATTTGGTTTAGGTTGTTGTCCGAGTGGAGGTTTTTATAGTGAAGACGCGAGTCATACCAAGTTTTCCTGATGACGATGTCCATAACGAGTTGCGAGTTGATCAGGTCGAGCTTGCGGACTAAAAGTATTTTGCAGTCGATGGAAACCGAGGCAGGAGTATAGCTGTTGACCTTAGGAGGTGGAAGTCTTTTCTCGTAGCCAGGAGGGACGATGAGAGTTTCACAGTTGAGCTCGTCACTGTGGTCGTCACAGTCCAGTTCTAAGTTGCACCGCTGGTTCAGGTCTATACATTTGCCGTCTCCGCATGTAAACATGTTCTGCCTGCAGGAAGTGAGTTTTAATGTATGCATCTGATTCTCACAATTATCGCCAGAAATTTCAAATTTGTGTACACCCACAGGATACAATAGCTCCGAGGTGGTCATCATCCTTGCCTGGATGTGTGGATTATTTATCTGGTACAGCAACCAGTATGTGACAGATTGGTTAACGCTCCAGATAATTTTTGACGAGCTGTACCCATTGAAGATCGGCCGATAGTTAAAGGTATCATATATATAATATTCTCGGTCAAACAATGATGCGGCACACAGGCCTCTAAGCTTCAGTGGAACGGGGTTTTCGAATTGACAAGCGGTGCATAATTTTCTTTCACACTCTTCCATATTCCAGTTATACTTATGGGTGGCTTCCGGCGTGGCATTAAGAGTACTCGCGGTAACACACACAACTTTTCCCGAAGAGGGTAAAATTTCAATTTTAAAATTTTTGTAAACAGCTTCTCTATTAGTAATTTGGTTTTTCCACAAAGATTCATTAGGGGCCCATTGTATACCAATCCACATACTGTTGCTTTTATCAAACGCCGTGCATTTGTCTGCAAAATCAGACCCTTCGTTGAATAAAGCTATATTTTCTTCATCATTCAGTGGGATAGGAACGTTGCCGTTAAGTATAGAGCAGAAATGGCTACATTCTTTCATGCTTCGTGCTTCCGGGAAGATGGAGAAGAATTTGTTGCTGTTGGGGCGGCAAGGGTTCACCCTGCTCACGACGCTTGCTTCCACCCCAAACATAAAATCTTCTCGAATATTTACAAAATCCATTAAATGTTGATGAGTCAATAACGCGTCTGTTCTACAGTGTACATAATCATTCATCTGATCAAGAGTGAGGAGACTCTGAGTGAGGTAGAGGTCAGCGATGAAGCCACTGAAGCTCTGACGCTTGTCGTACCCGCCCAGAGGCTCATCCTGGTCCTGCCCGATCACAACGCTGCCCCCAGACTCCATCATGATCGACTTGTTTACCTGGAACTGCGATTACGGAAATAAAATATTTAATCTAGAAACCATCTACATATCTATCATTAATACAATTTAATTTAAGTGCATATAGACATTTTCATCACAAACGTTTGTGATGTGTCCATAAAAAATAACTGTTGGATCACAGGGAGATACCTACCGAGTCAACCAGCATGAAGTGTTCGACTGAGTCCTGGTGGAGGAAGGTGGCGCGGTGAGCCGACAGGTCGACAGCAATGCAGAAGGAGAACCACCTTAGGAGCCCCACGTCTACCCGCAAGGCCTTGAATATCCGCTTGGAGCAGCACGCAAACTGCAGCTCCTTGGTGTCGTACTTCAGGTCTAAGAGAATAAAGATGGTCGGTCATAAAGTCCACTTTATCATGTAGCTTACTTTGACTACATAATAGCCATCAAGAACCCATACCATCTTTTAAAACTATAGTACCTATGTAACTATAGATGGAATGTACATGCTATGGACTGTTGCACACCAAAAATGTCAATGTTTTGTACTATTGGTGTACTTAAGGGCATAAGAAAAACTGCTACAATCTTGCCATCAGCCTAACCTAACTTAGGGCTAGGAAATATTTATTTATTTATTTATTTTTATACAAGACGGTACATTGGGTTTATGAACGTACATAGCATTGTGTTTACATTCTTGTAAAGCCACTAGTACGCGCAGGATTTCGGGCAGGTCCTTAATTTAAGTAGGTAAATTCTAGCAAAATTTATAAAATGTTAACAGGTATTAGGTTTTGTTGTTACATTCTTTACCGGACTCTGTACAAAATAGAGAACACAAAACGTGGGTGAAACAGTTCATATTTTGTACATTCAATCCGTAGTCGCTATTTATTTTATCTCTTGGATGACAGGTTGATTCTGAAGCATAATATATATATATATATATATATATATATATATATATATATATATATATATATATATATATATATATATATATATATATGTTTATCGTGGCATCTGTCGTCACTACGCCATGCATAATATATAACCATTTTCTGCATATTTTTGTGACATTAAAAGTGAACAAGAAAATGACATACTTAGAGCGAGTTCGTTGTCGTTGTGTTTGACGGCGTACGAGAAGAAGTAGTCAGAGTAGCGGGTGCGGAAGGGGTAGAGCCTCACACAGAAGGTGAAGGCGGGGAGGGCAGGCAGCGTCTGACGCCAGGTGAGCCACGAGTCGCGCCGGGCCACGCCGTCCTCCTGCAGTCCTGCTACTGACGACGCTGCACACAATAATAAGATCAAATTTAAATCTAAATACAGATTTCTTTGCCTTAGAAGCAGCAAAACAAATAGGTGAGAGGTAAAGTAATTATAAGGGGAAAGTGCAAAGCCAGTCTTAATATATAGAACAGAACAAACAGATTAAACTCACCGCTTTTATTAAACTAAACGTGAGTTTAATCTGTTTGTAAACACGTGCTAAATGTAAACACGTAGTCAGCTTTATGACTACATGTCGTGGTAATAAACTGGCATCGGGTTTAAAAACTGTAGCTGAATTTAATAGCTTCTGTTCATCAATTGATGTAAGCCTAGCTGGAAATATTCCCGGGGCCCAGACTCATGTTGACCAAACCACACAGTAGAAACTGAAGAGACTATCGACTTGATAATGATCCAGAACGGACCGAAACGTCGTCGTCGTCTCTTCAATTTCTTGTGTGTGGTTTGGTCAATATATTTCACAATATATTTATTGTGACTTATCATCTGCACCCAGACTCATGTCACTACATATCTCACGGTAGCTATCCTAACCCCCTGCTACTCTTGCCTATCATCTCCACACACATTACCTCCACAATTCCCTCGTCAAAAACCAAAGCTGAGAACATTGGTGCAATATCAATAATGTTAAACAAAAGTGCTGCTCATGTCCATGTACCAACTTTAGCTATACTTGTCAACAGATCAAATCAAATCAAATCAAATCAAATGTTTATTCAGGTAAAATACATACATACAAGGTGAGATACAAACATTGATGGATTTATAGATAGAGCTAGTACATACAAAGCCTAAAGCCACTATTACGCAAAGTCTCAAACGTTTTTCTGATATACTGAAAAGCAAGAGTAACTGAAGTTCATATATGGGGTGATACAGCTGACATAAACAATTACAGACTAATATCAAACCTGCCAATATTAAAACCAATATTTTAAAAGATTATGTATAAACAGCTTTACTCCTACTTTGTGAAATACAAAATATTAAGTTCCAGCAAGTTAGGCGTCAGATCCCCCAAAAGAGTACCAATGATGCCATTATTAGTTTACTTGAAGTAATCTACACGTCCCTTGAAAAAAATGAGTTCCCAATTGGCCTCTTCATTGACCTGAGAAAGGCTTTTGATACCATAAATTACAATAACCTACTTAAACGTCATCATTATGGAATTAGAGGCCTTATTCTGAACCTTATCCGATCATATCTCGACAAGACACCAATACGTAGTCATAATAACATACTCTCTCCCACTCTACCATTAACCAAACGGTACCACTAGGCTGCATCTTAGAATGTCATATCTATCTAGAGATTCTAAGGTGTCCAAGATGGAGGCCTAAGAGATCAGGGGTCTGCTACGTTTGGTGAAAGGTAGCAGATGAGAGAGAAACGCAGCCCACCTTGTAGAGTGTGGGCTCCGGCCAGCAGGGTGATGAAGGCACTCAACAGGGACAGGTGATGTCGCCTCTCAAACAACATCTTGGAGCACCGACGCTTCTTCCGGAACAGGTGATGCTGCGTCTTCCAGGATATCTTCTGGTATTGACGCTGCGTCTCCCATGACATCTTGGAGCAGCAGTGTCTCTCCTGAGAGATGTGATACTGTCTCTCCCACACTATACTGGAATAGCGACGCCTCTCCTGGAACAGGTGATGTCGCGTCTCCCATGACATCTTGGGACAGTGACGCTGCATCTCCCAAGTCATAGTAGGGCAGCGACGCCTCTCCTGACAAGGGAACATTATAGTACTAATCAGTTAAAGTAATACTCTACTATTTTTAAAACACGAGGACATGTAGACTGTATACTTCTATCCCAACCCGGGATCCTCTTGAGCAGTGAGTGAGAATAAGATTGATGATGATTTGCTTAAGAGGAGACTCGAACCGTCCATGAACTCCACGTGTGTGAGGCCGAAACTCTATCGACCGAGCTATTGGGCAATCTTAATAAGGAAAGTTTCCTTATTAGATGAACAAATCCACAAGGGCCGTGACGAGGATAAAACAGCGTTTGGGATGCTCTCGGACGTAGGTTCGAATCCTCGTCACGGCCCTTGTGGATTTGTTCATTTGATGCATCACGCTATTGTGATTTTTGTGTGTTCCTTATTAGAGCTTCGGCCTTACACATGTGGAGTTCACGGTTCGAGTCTCCTTTAGGAGCCCAGGTGAATGGAATGTTTACTTCCTCGGAAGTGTGGATGACAATTTCATACCTGTGTACTTGGATTGAAGTATCCTCTTGGATACCTGCATCTTGGATACCAAGAGGATACCACACACATGGGGGCAGGTGTACATATATACCACGTTCGACTGGTGTAAAGGGTTTTCCGTCGGCTTCGGCCTGTTCTTAATGAGGAGGTCAGTAGTCATCTTTGTTTTATAATATATGATTAAGTCTATGTTTTGGTTTGGCGTTGTGCTTTTTACTCCTTTTCAGATTATTTATTTAATTATTCTTTCTTCTTTTTTTATGTTCACTATGCAATAGTGAACATAAAAAAGAATAATGCCTGCATCTGGGAGAGTGAAGTGATGAGCTTGTAGCAGTGTGGTGTTGGTGCTCCACTTTATATTGACTAAGGTGAGGGATTCAGCGAAACTATTATACACGGGACTAATATAGTCAGGTCCAAGAAGTGCAGCTATATTGGTATAATTATTTATGTGACTCTAGCTTTAAAGTGTGTCTGTGTGTTCACCTAGATGTTCCTGCAGTAACGAGTGGTAGCTCCTGGGTCCTGCCTTACCAGAAGTGGGTTGTCTATGGCAGTGACTCTCGACCCTCAATGTCTCTCGTCTAGTTTACAAATTGTATATCTTTTATCGCTATCTAGTCCGTTACATTTGTTTACTGGAAGTTCGCTATCGCAGGTCTCACCGTCACTGTGCTTCGTCAGTGGCTCAGGTGTCCTGCCATGTCCCAGTTGTGTTATCTTATGTTATACTTTGCATGTCATGTTAAGTTGTATAAATTCTTCTGAAAGTCGTACATGTCTCTATCATGTCTCCTATATTGTATATCTCGCAAGTCTTGCGAGGGCCACCAGCTAGCTCCCTCAGTCACACTCTCAAATTTAATTCTATCATAGGATGGCGTGTGTAATTACCTAAGTGTAGTTACAGGATGAGAGCTACGCTCGTGGTGTCCCGTCTTCCCAGCACTCTTTGTCATATAACGCTTTGAAACTACTGACGGTCTTGGCCTCCACCACCCCACCACCTTCTCACTTCTCCTAAGAAGTGAGAAAATTAATTGGATAATTAATGAGAAAATTAACACACACACACACACACACACACACACACACACACACACACACACACACACACACACACACACACACACACACACACACACACACTCTCAGTGTGTATGTTTATGTGTGTGTGTGTGTACTCACCTATTTGTGCCTGCAGAATCGAGCATTGACTCTTGGATCCCGCCTTTCGAGCATCGGTTGTTTACAACAATGACTCTGGTCCTATTTCCCTATCATATCTAGTTTCAAAATTATGAATAGAGTTTGTTTCCACAACCTGCTCCTTAAGTGCATTCCATTTTTCCGCTACTCTCACGCTAAAACAAAAACTTCCTAACATCTCTGTGACTCATCTGAGTTTCCAGCTTCCACCCATGTCCCCTCGTTCTGTTAGTATTCCGCATGAACATTTTGTCTATTTCCACTCTGTCAATCCCACTGAGTATTGTATATGTTCCTATCATATCCCAACCTCTCTCTTCTTTTTTCTAGTGTCGTAAGGTTCAGTTCCTTCAGGCGCTCTTCATACCCATCCCTCGTAACTCTGGGACAAACATCGTCGCAAACTTCTGAACCTTTTCCAGTTTCCTTATGTGTTTCTTCAGGTGGGGACTCCATGATGGGGCTGCATACGTCTGTGTGCGTACTTACCTATTTGTGCCTGCAGGATCGAGCATTGGCTCTTGGATCCCGCCTTTCTTGCCGCCGGTTGTTTGAAGCAATAACTCCTGTCCTATTTCCCTGTCATATAAAGTTTATAATTAGGAATAGAGTTTGCTTCCACAATCTGCTCTTCAGTTCATTCCATTTTCCCACTACTCTCAGGTAAAAGAAAACTTTTTAGCATCTCTATGACTCTGAAAGATATTCTAACCTTTACTAGCGTAGAGTACGCTGCTGTCATCATCATATTTATATGTTCTTCAGCAGTTAGATTTGGTGTTACGTCCACTCCCAGGTCTCTTTCCCGAATCGTCACAGGTAGGAAGTTTTCTTTCTTTGTATACTGTCCCTTTGCTCTCCTGTCACCTAGTCCCATTTCCATAACTTTACACTTCCTCGTGTTGAACTCCAGTAGCCATTTTTCTGACCATCTCTGCAACTTGTTCAAGTACTCTTGCAGGATCCTTCAATCTTCATCTGTCACAACTCTTCTTATCAACTTTGCGTCATCCGCGAACATCGACATGTATGACTCTATTCCTGTAAACATGTCATTTATGTATATTAGAAATATGTGTGTGTGTGTGTGTGTGTGTGTGTGTGTGTGTGTGTGTGTGTGTGTGTATGTGTGTGTGTGTAGATGGGTGTGGAATCTGAGTATGACTGGAATGTCGTGTCAGAAGACAGTTATGAAGTGTTCACTTCTTACCAAATATTTAGAGGTAGCCTCTCCTTCCAGGCATCAATGTTAGACGATTTCCCAGAGACAGATATTATTAACAGTACGATGAAGGTCAAGGGAAGATCCACTATATGTGTAAGTGTATTATGAATCAAATTGAAGGTTATATCCAAAATTTTTGTAATACACCTACGTGTATTAAAACAAGCCAGGCCCTGGACCGAGCTTGGGGAGTAGAAAACCTCCCTGTACCACCTCCGGGTACAAAAGTTTCTAATACACTTACATACACATATATATTGGGTCTTTCTTTCACCTTCCTTCAATTACAACGACATTGTAAGAAGTTACTACGGGCTCACCATAGCCCGTGCTGCTTGGAACTTTTTGTTCCAAGTAGCGAATCTTAAACAACAAGAAAAGAAGTTTCTCCAACATTACGATGTCTTGACTCGGTCTATTATTCAGTCTGGTCGTTTGTATTTGATCATTTTGGTGAAGACTTTTGATTATAGTTCATTAAACTGTACAGTCAAAGTGGTTCTCTCTTTTTGAATGAGATTGATGGAGGAGTCAGAGTTGTAATGATTCTGGTGCATGTATGGTAGTGTGGTGCAGGGCAAGTATTGGGGTGTGGTGCAGGGCAACTGTTGGGGTGTGGTGCAGGGCAACTGTTGGGGTGTGGTGCAGGGCAACTGTTGGGGTGTGGTGTGGTGCAGGGCAAGTGTTGTGGTGTGGTGAAGGGCAAGTGTTGTGGTGTGGTGCAGGGCAAGTGTTGTGGTGTGGTGCAGGGCAAGTGTTGTGGTGTGGTGAAGGGCAAGTGTTGTGGTGTGGTGCAGGGCAAGTGTTGTGGTGTGGTGCAGGGCAAGTGTTGTGGTGTGGTGCAGGGCAAGTGTTGTGGTGTGGTGCAGGGCAAGTGTTGTGGTGTGGTGCAGGGCAAGTGTTGTGGTGTGGTGCAGGGCAAGTGTTGTGGTGTGGTGCAGGGCAAGTGTTGTGGTGTGGTGCAGGGCAAGTGTTGTGGTGTAAAACAGCTAGTTTATATCTGCTATAAGAAGTGTGGTAGACTAATAATTAGTGCCCATCTCCACTAGGAAGTGTGGTAGACTAATAATTAGTGCCCATCTCCACTAGGAAGTGTGGTAGACTAATAATTAGTGCCCATCTCCACTAGGAAGTGTGGTAGACTAATAATTAGTGCCCATCTCCACTAGGAAGTGTGGTAGACTAATAATTAGTGCCCATCTCCACTAGGAAGTGTGGTACACTCGCAGCTTCAATACACCACTTACAAAAACGGCGATGGAGGACAGTCATATGTTTACCTAAAAACACACGTGGTTTGTAGTTGGGAATTATAGAGGTTTTATATTAACAATTTACTTTAGTATTTAGTTTCCCTTTATCAGTTAGCTTAGCACAACTGTGCAAGTTATGTTCCAGTGCGTCCACGCTGTACAGCCAGCCTGTTGCCGCCAGCGTTCCCAACGTCAAGAAATTGTCGTCTAAAATGCCTTATCTTAACCTACTAGAGGACCCACGAACAGAAAACGGGACATTATGTCACTTTCACGAGCCGCTGCCATTTTATAATTAATACGACAGTTTTAGCCTTAGGTGAAGTATACGTCAAAATACGTTGTGTTATTAGGAGGACGGGTTGCAGACACGTTGATTGCTCACTTGTGAGGGTAATTATTCTAAACTGGGCTGTACAGTTATGGTCGTGACTTTCTTTATATAGAATTCTTGGTAAAATAGATAGATATTTATGATATAGTAGTTAAATATTTATGATATAGTAATTAAAGCCAGGATTAGTAAGTCCGCTGGTGGGAAGGAGCATTGTCGTGGAATACTGGGTCTCGTAGTTCAGTTGGCTTCGTTCTCGACTCATACTCAGAGACCTTAGATTCCGGCGGAACACGAATGGTTGGGCGCGTTTCCTTTCACCTAATGCCTCTATTCACCTAGCAGTATTAAGTAGATGCCCGGGGATTGTTTCTTGCATTATTCTGTCCTCTTTCTTGTTTTCACTTTAGATGGTGGATTTGTAGTGTAATGTTTAGTGTTGGTGTTGTGGTTTCTATTATTGGTTCAGGATTGTACCACCGGTCCAAGTGTCGTCCTATAGTGGTGAGTTGAGCTGGTGGTTACTGTAGTCATGGTTCATCTAGAGAGAGTCAGGACTCCATTTCACCCACGAGAGTAGTAACAATAACAGTCTGCCTTTCCTGTATGTGTTAATAACAAAATCAGAAGCATCTCTAAGCACCAGCGTATATACTAAGCCTACAAACATAGGGTTATGCCTAAACGGTAAGAGTGAGTGTCCCCAAAGATATAAAGCCAGTGTTCTCAACGTTTATATTCGTCGAGCCCTTACCCACTGCTCTGATTGGAGCAACGTGAGTAAAGAGTTTGAAAGGATAACACAAGTACTGGTGAACAATGGCTATAGTAACCACGAGATCAACACCAGTATAGGACGACACTTGGACCGGTGGCACAATCCTGAACCAAGAATAGAAACCACAACACCAACACTAAATTATACTACAAAGCCACCATCCACAGTGAATACAAGTAAGAGGAAAGAATAATTAAATAAGTAATTCGTAAAGTAGTAAAAATCTCCACACCTAATCAAAACTTAGACATCATCATATTCTATAACACAAAGACGACCATTAAAAACAGCCCGAAGCCGACAGAGAACCTTTCACAGCAGTCAAACGTGGTATATATGTACACCTGCCCCCACGAAGGATGTAGCCTTCAATCTAAGTACACAGGTATGACGTCGACCAAACTGACGAGGCGTTTGACCTGTCATCTTCAATCAGGTGCCATAAAAATCACACGCGAAAAGCCCATGACATCACCTTAACAGAGAAATGCTGAATGCATATTGCATATTAAATAAAACCCAAGATGTAACCAGATTACAAATTCTTGAAGCTCTACACATAAAAGTAGGACAACTCCCCCATAAACACACAAATAACAGAACTATTCACTCTACCCACCATGAGAGTGAGAGCAAGACCGGAATGTGAAAATGCCAACTATAACGTCACTGCCCAAAACGCCATGCCCACTACAGTCATCTGAGCTCCAATTACCTTATCACCTGACTTATCTTAGTATGAATAGTTTATTGACCCATCACCTCACTTTACCTCTACTTTTTTCACTGACCTTCCAGTGTTATAAATCTTACAGGTTCACCATAGCCCGTACAAGCAGTATCCTCCCCCGCGATAGCAGCCTGACGAAATAAATGCGACGTCAAGCAGTATACATTCACTCTAAAAAATCTTCCACTTACGAGCTATTCATGCCCGTGCCACCTCTTGGATAGCTTAATCTTCATCAGTCAATCAATTATAGCCCGTGCTACATGGAAATTTTGTTCCGAGTAGCTGAACCTAAAACAACAACAACATGTTATAAATCAGATGTTCCCTTCATATCTTGTAACTCCTCACTTGAGAACGAACCTTGTAGGTGAGAAACGGTTAAATACACTATACGGTTAATTTTTTTGTTCTTTTAGTTAACCTTGAACGAAGATGACATTTGGAGAAATCCTCTTCAAATTAAATCAAGATGCAAGAACAGTAGTCAGAGGAATAAAGCCCTAAACAAGAAAATAATTAACAGAATATGCAGTCATATTCAATGAAACATGTGTAAATAAAAACCTGTTGCCAATATGCACCAAATATATATACAGTAAATATAAATATATGTATACATATATTTATTTTAATCTCCTTTGAGAGTGACGGGATGTACTTTAAGCGACCTTCCGCATTGTTTACGTTGCTATTGTGGAAGCGACCCGCCCATGTCGTTCGTATTTATTTCACGTTCACAGCTGTAGAACTTTAACAACTCCCAGCAAACGTGAGTGTAGCGTGTTGGTCAAGTGATAGTGACGCCTCGTATCCAAAGAGAGCCAAGAAGTTCAGAGGTGGAGATTATAAATCCCTGTGATGAGTGGAAGGGTTCCGACGCCATGTATCGGGCGACCTGGTGCCCACATCAACACTTCATTATGGACGCTGGACCGTATAATTACAACTGTGACCCATTATTAAATGCTTCCAAAGTGTTTACTATGAAAGACAGACATTCGATTTATATTTCAATTGCGAAATTGCCGAGTGTTTCGATTTATGATAAAAAATTCATCAGTTAAGTGATGATTAAACATAAGCATAAGCATAAGCATTGCCATTATTTTAGTACTTAAAGAAAGAGCATAGTGAGAGTTGAGCGGTGTTGAGCCAGCAACGGGTGGCTTGAGTACTATACAGCCTGGAGAACGTGAAGACGAGCACTGAGCCTGTACACAGAAGCAGCCTATCAATTTACTCAGCAATTGAAACCGCAAACAATCCTGTCTCAACACACACTGCTACATGTGGTAAGTACAGCTTTATGTGTGCTAAAACTGTATGCCAGTAGTTTTATTTTCTGTATTTTGGACATGGTTTAATAAAAGGAATTCGAGGAACATATCCCCGCATTATACATAAAAACATAAGATTAAATGAAACTAAATTTTACACTAATATTAAATTATTTACAATCCGTCCTTGCTAGTTCGTGCATAAATGTTTTGTATAAAATGCTGAAGACAGCCCTCAGTCTTCCTCAAAGCTGTGTACTCGCTGAAGACTCCTCAGTCTTCCTCAACGTTGTGTACTCGCTGAAGACTCCTCAGTCTTCCTCAATGTTGTGTACTCGCTGAAGACTCCTCAGTCTTCCTCAATGTTGTGTACTCGCTGAAGACTCCTCAGTCTTCCTCAATGATATGTACTCGCTAAAGTCAGTCCTCAGTCTTCCGCAATGTTGTATACTCGCTGAAGACTCCTCAGTCTTCCTCAATGATATGTACTCGCTAAAGTCAGTCCTCAGTCTTCCGCAATGTTGTGTACTCACTGAAGACTCCTCAGTCTTCCTCAATGTTGTGTACTCGCTGAAGAGTCTTGTCTTTCCACATATGGTCGTGTCTCATTATATTCTGATTTAACATTGATCAGTATATTGAGCAAATGTTTTGAGAGTCCATGTTCACTTGATTAGGCTTGACCTAGGCCTATACGAGTATTATGAACCCCTTGTTAACCCTCCATTTGCACATATATACAGAGATAAACGACTGTTTTAAGGCACATCCCACAGGTATTGAGAACTGCAGAGTGGCACTACACATATGACTCTTGTTCTGTAGATGTTGAGTCAAAGGGCGTACAGCTATGTATGTCATCCTTACTCGTATTTGCTAGAGGCTAATTATGACATTAGTTGTACAATTAATAAGATGTTTTGCATTCATTTACACGTGCTGGACAAGAATAATTAAATTTTGTATGTAATGTTCTTCACGAACGTAGATGTTGCAGGAGTTTGTGGGACTCACCTGTGTGAGGCAGTGAGGGTGGAGAGGATGAGGCAGTGACCGGGGTGAAGGTGTAAGTATCCCTGGGAGCGCTCACACTCTCCGCCAGGGACCACAACCTGCGCACACTACCTGCGCTCAGTTGTCTTCCTGCACCCGCCACATGCTTATACAAACACGTTCTCTGTAACGTTGCGCACTTCCACCTATGTAGTCAGACACATATACTATGGTACCTTTTTGTTATTGAAACGTAGAGAAGGTTATGGTGTTGTGAGGTTGTGGTGTTGTGAAGGTTGTGGTGTTGTGAGGATTGTGGTGTTGTGAGGGTTGTGTAGGTCTGTGTAGCACACAGTCCTACACCCACTGGATTATACCGCCACCAATATACCTAATCTGTTGAGCCCTGAGTGCCTGGTTTTACTTTCCCATTGTCTGGAACAGGAAGCCTAGTTGCTAGGCTTATCAAGGCCCACCTAGCCAATAACTGACCTTTCAGCGGATGTAACCCACAACAGTTGACCAATCGGGTGTGAGTTGAATGCACTAACTAGCGGGCTACAGCTTGCTCTTCTCCTTAAGTGTAATCCCAAACAAATTATCCACGTGTCTCATACCCGGAGAGGGTTTCTGGAGTTCTACTCCCCGAGCCCGGCCTGAGGCCAGGCTCGACTGGTGATAACTTGGTCCAACAGGTTTTTGCTTGGAGTGATCCGCAGGCCCGCACTTCTTGCAAGAACCTGTCCAAGTGCCTTCCGGCAATATTTCTAATGCTTGCTGGGAGGGTGTTGAACAGCTGTTGACCTCTGATGTTCAGACAGTGTTCTCTGATTGTGCCTATGGCACCTCTACTCTTCACTGGTTCTATTTTACATTTTCTTCTGTATCTTTCGCGCCAGTATGTTTATATTCTATTGTGCAAATTTGGGACCTGGCTCTCTAGTATCGTCCATGTATATATCATGTGATACCTTTTTCGTCTCCTTTCCAGAGAATACCATTTGAGAGCTTTGAGACGGTCCCAGTAATTTAGATGTTTTATCGTTTCTATGCGTATCGTACCGTATATGTTCTCTGTATTCCCTCTAAATCAGAGATCTCTTGCTCTGAAGGGGAAGTGAGTACCGAGCAGTACCTAAGACGGGACAGCACCAGTGACTTAAATAGTATTAGCACTGTTGTGGAGTCTTACTCTATAAAGTGTTGTCGTAAAGTGTTGCTCACTATAAAGTGTTGCTCACTCTATAAAGTGTTGTCGTAAAGTGTTGCTCACTCTATAAAGTGCTGTCGTAAAGTGTTGCTCACTCTATAAAGTGCTGTCGTAAAGTGTTGCTCACTATAAAGTGTTGTCATAAAGTGTTGCTCACTATAAAGTGTTGTCGTAAAGTGTTGCTCACTCTATAAAGTGTTGTCGTAAAGTGTTACTCACTATAAAGTGTTGTCGTAAAGTGTTACTCACTATAAAGTGTTGTCGTAAAGTGTTGCTCACTCTATAAAGTGTTGTCGTAAAGTGTTGCTCACTCTATAAAGTGTTGGTTACTCCACACAATTGGATTTTCTTCAAGGAAAGTCCATATCAATGTCAGAATAATTTATTGAAAATGTGTTTATGATACAAGGTCAATTTCGCCAGGTTTATAAAGAAATAATACTGGTAGAATACTCATGATAACTTGTGGTTAGTACTTATTAAACACATAATGGTTCACGAGCTTCAACACATTGCTGGGTAGGAACACCTCTCCGTAGCCTGCCGCGAGGCTCTGGGTAGGCAACAGCAGTGTGTATAAATATGTATTAAATATATATATGGTTATGTATTAGCGAGGATGAAGCATTCTTATGTGTGTGTGTGATTAAAAGATTTGCCAGCATCTGTCGCGCTAGTTTGTTTTGAGGCATAAATTTATAACTAAGACATGTATACACACGCACGCACGCATGCATGCACGCATGCACGCACGCACGCACGCACGCACGCACGCACACACAACACACACCCAAACACACACACATACAAACAGCCCCAAGCCCCATGCCACACATACATACATACACACACACACACACACACACACACACACACACACACACACACACACACACGCACATACATACATGCACCCTCCTCACGCACATACAACCCTTCCCCCCCCCCCACACACACACAGATACACACATACTCCAAGTAATCATAAATATCAGAGAAAGAGGGCTGCATTAATTACCCACAAGACAGCAGACTGCATTGATTACACACACACACGATAGGAAAAACACTCTAAAATATTAAGTGCCTTCAATAACATGAAATATTTTGTAAACAATAAAGCTGGGGTCAGAGATGTTGAGGTGTGAAGGAGGGACCTCAGACGAGTTTATTATTATTAGCATCTTTATTGACAAAATTAATTACAATTTTGCCTAATCTGAGGATTTCGATTAAGTCTTATTAATTATTAAAGTGAGGATAATGCTAATCCTCAGACGAGTGAGCACACCAACAGATTCACGACCATGAGAGAGAAAGCTAAAGCTGTCAGCTAAAGCTTGAATGAACTAAACCAAAAATTAATCATCTTGAAGGCCCTTGTAGAAAAGACAGATCACTGTGTAATACCATTCGTGCGCCCTAGTAGAGGAAAGACTGAAGGTGATGGAGTGAAGGAAATATGTTCAGGAGTCTGGTCGCGGAAGGCATAACTAGGAAGCCACCAGACAACTTCTAGCAAGGATGACCTAAGATAAACTCAAGCTAGGCAAGATCAAACAAGCCATGATCGACTACTTCGGCCCGAGGTGTGCGGGGGCAGCTAACACATTTACTCTCACCCTAAAAAGTAAAAGATATGCAAAGTACAAATGAAATGATTTAAGCAGTATTGGTAGATATACAATGTATAGTGCTTAGGGTACACAGTAAGGAGAGCACGTAGTGGACAACCAGTCATGTATAGCCTCACAACACACACAGTCACAACATGGGGCAACACTGACGCCTCACAACACAACACACAGTCACAACACTGACGCCTCACAAGATACACAGTCACAACAGGACGCAACACTGACCTACACGAGGGGTAAACATTGAATGCATGATATTCTTGAGATAAATATTTATTATATAGCATATTCCCGAGAGCTCTCCGAGTTGGTGAGTGCCCTTAGCAACAGGTGGGGGGGTGGGGGTGGGGGAGGCAGGTGGGTGGGTGTGAGGGAGGCAGGAGGGTGGGAGTGGGGGAGGCAGGTGGGTGGGTGGAGGTGAGGGAGGCAGGTGGGTGGGGGTGGTGAGGGAGGCAGGTGGGTGGGGGTGGTGAGGGAGACAGGTGGGTGGGTGTGAGGGAGGCAGGTGGGGGTGGTGAGGGAGGCAGGTGGGTGGGTGGTGGTGAGGGAGGCAGGTGGGTGGGGGTGAGGGAGACAGGCAGGTGGGTGTGGGTGAGGGAAGGCCTAGTCGTAGAGAGGGACCCTGGTGGGCTTGTGCCTGCCGTTGTGTAGTACAGACGAGGTGGGGGCGAGGCTGGTGTCTGGGCGGAGGTCACCTGGGCGGGAGAGACACACCACGCGTCTGGTCAATCATCTCTACATAACTCCTCTCAGAATAATTGTATCAGTAATCATAATATATCACTTCTCTTATAACTCCTACTATTAGCACTCCTGCTAGTAGTAAAAGTAATAGTAGAACTAGTAGTAGGAGGAGTTTACGTGCTGTGGGTGAGTAGTGTCGTGCCATCATTCACTGGGGTAGCTAGCAACCCGTGCCCAAGCGGTTCATGCCATCCAGCGTCCCACCCCAAAGACACACAATTTAACATGCTGCTCATTCAAAATAGTAATGTATCAAATATAAATTAATATTATTATATATTAGCATTTTGTGTAGAGACAGATCTATGTAGACGTTAGGTTAGGTGTTTAGGTTCTGTTGGCGATTACTTGTATTTGAATTACGTATTAAAAACAGTTTTCTCTCATAGATGAATCATTATTGTTATATGTTGACCAGACCACACACTAGAATTTGAAGGGACGACGACGTTTCGGTCCGTCCTGGACCATTCTCAAGTCGATTCAATGCTCAGTTGAGTTGCTCAATCGACTTGAGAATGGTCCAGGACGGACCGAAACGTCGTCGTCCCTTCAAATTCTAGTGTGTGGTCTGGTCAACATACTTCAGCCACGTTATTGTGACTCATCGCCTGCATTATTGTTATATATTAAAGTTCTATGTGTAGTTAGGCGTAGGTTAGGTTAGGTGAAGTGTTTAGGCTCTGTTGGCGATTATTTGCATTTGTAGAACGCGGGTGAATCATTGAGATTCGAACACTAGAGGTCGCCAGCGAGCACTCTTCGAGAAATGTTCAAGTGCCGCCAGTTGTGAGTCGTGTGTAAACCGTTTTTATTCATAAATCTGCTCGTCCTCTTCAACAAAGGTCAAATACTCGTTAATCCAACCGCCAACCTCCCGCCCTCTTTGTGAATGAAAACGGTTTACATAAGATTCACAACTGATGATGTTCGAACATTTCTCGACGAGTGCTTCGCTGGCTACCTCTAGTGTTCGAATCTCAACTCTGTAAATGATTCACCACCGTACTTCAAAAATAAATAATCGCCAACAGAACCAAAACACCTAACCTAACATACGCCTAAATATGCACAATATGCGAGGCGTGGGGAGGAGTACTGGGGGGGGGGGGAGGACTGTATGAGGAGGAGGAATACTGTTGGAGGGGGGAGTACTGTAGGAGGGAGGAGTACTGTAGGAGAGGGGAATACCGTAGAAAAGGGGAGTACTGTAGGAGGGAGGAGTACTGTAGGAGGGGGGAAGAGTACTGTAGGGGAGGGGGAATACTGTAGGAGGGGGGAGGAGTACTGCGGGACAGAGAGAAGTACTGCAAGAGGACGAGTGCTGGAGGAATATACTTACATGTTGCTGAGTTACTCAGCCACCCACTGAGTCAGCAATGGCATCAATGGGTTAACAGAGCTGAATGACGCCCCATTTGGGATGTGTGTTGACTCGAGAGGAACCGGTTCAAGATGTGCTAATTTTAGAGGACCTGGTTCACGCTGTGTTGACATGAACCGGTTACCGTAAGTGCCCTGGCTGGCGAGGGCACCAGTCAAGGACAAAGTTATATACTGCCCAACAACCCGACGTAATGGAACAATTTAGCAAAAGGGTCAGATTAAAGAGTATGAGAGGTGTATGCAGCAGTGTGCCTTACCTAACTCTGCTTGTATTACAGTGACTATGGAGAAGTGTGGTCTGGGTCTTTATGTGCTTAATGATCAGACCAGTGCTGATATGATGAGACCAGTGCTGATACGATCAGACCAGTGCTGATATGATGAGACCAGTGCTGATACGATCAGACCAGCGCTGATATGATCAGACCAGCGCTGATATGATCAGACCAGCGCTGATATGATCAGACAAGATCAAGTTACAGATCACTGTAACGTTGATATGATCAGACCAGCGCTGAAATGCTCAGACCTAGTTGGTGTACTGTTGTTTGTTTGTTTGTTTGTGTTTATGTTGACTTTCTTTAGTTAGTAAATATATGTGTGATGTGAACATCTGGGGTTCTAAAGTGTAAAGTTTTGTGTGCTAAATCAGTAATTAAATGTTCACTCATTATAACATTGTAGAAAGGGAAGAATTGTATGCAATGTAATCAGTAAAATGAGTGGATTAGTTAACCATGTAGCGTGCTTAGTTGCACTCTAATGGTCCATGCAATAGCAACGTCCATGCACCCACAGTCCACAGTCCACAGTCCATTCACTCACAGTCCACAGTCCATGCTCTCGTTTACAGTCCATGCAGGGGCAGCGTTAGAGGTCCAGTAATACACATTTGAACCCTTCAAGTACAAGCTGTAATCCTTAGAGTACACTGTATCCCTCAGATCTATGTAGTCACACTGGCTTAGCACACTTTCTCCTGGGAATTATCTTATGCTGTATCCTTTATAGTTCACACTGTAACTCTCAGAGCATACACTGTAACTCTCAGAGCATACACTGTAACTCTCAGAGCATACACTGTAACTCTCAGAGCATATACTGTAACTCTCAGGGCATATATTGTAACTCTCAGGGCATACACTGTAACTCTCAGAGCATACACTGTAACTCTCAGAGCATACACTAATTCTCAGAGCATACACTGTAACTCTCAGAGCATACACTGTAACTCTCAGATCATACACTGTAACTCTCAGATCATACACTGTAACTCTCAGAGCATACACTGTAACTCTCAGATCATACACTGTAACTCTCAGAGCATACACTGTAACTCTCACAGCATACACTAATTCTCAGAGCATACACTGTAACTCTCAGGGCATACACTGTAACTCTCAGGGCATACACTGTAACTCTCAGAGCATACACTGTAACTCTCAGGGCATACACTGAAACTCTCAGGGCATACACTAACTCTCAGAGCATACACTAACTCTCAGAGCATACACTGTAACTCTCAGAGCATACACTGTAACTCTCAGAGCATACACTGTAACTCTCAGAGCATACACTGTAATTCTCAGGGCATACACTGTAACTCTCAGAGCATACACTGTAACTCTCAGAGCATACACTAATTCTCAGAGCATACACTGTAACTCTCAGGGCATACACTGTAACTCTCAGGGCATACACTGTAACTCAGAGCATACACTGTAACTCTCAGAGCATACACTGTAACTCTCAGAGCATACACTGTAACTCTCAGAGCATACACTGTAATTCTCAGGGCATACACTGTAACTCTCAGAGTACACTTTGAAACCCTCCCTTTCCTTGTACAAACCAGATATGATTTGTTGACACTCTTCAAGTATTTTAAATGTGCATAATATTCACTCAGGGAAGGTGTTAAATAGGCACTCTTAGGCAACATGCTCCCTGAGGCACTCTTAGGCAACACGTTCCCTGAGGCACTTAGGCAACACGTTCCCTGAGGCACTCTTAGGCAACACGTCCCCTGAGGCACTCTTAGGCAACATGTTCCCTGAGGCACTCTTAGGCAACATGCTCCCTGAGGCACTCTTAGGCAACATGTTCCCTGAGGCACTCTTAGGCAACACGTCCCCTGAGGCACTCTTAGGCAACACGTTCCCTGAGGCACTCTTAGGCTACATGTTCCCTGAGGTCCTCTTAGGCAACATGTTCCCTGAGGCACTCTTAGGCAATATGTTCCCTGAGGCACTCTTAGGTAACATGTTCCCTGAGGCACTCTTAGGTAACACCTTCCCTGAGGCACTCTTAGGTAACACGTTCCCTGAGGCACTCTTAGGCAACATGTTCCCTGAGGCACTCTTAGGTAACACGTTCCCTGAGGCACTCTTAGGCAACATGTTCCCTGAGGCACTCTTAGGCAACATGTTCCCTGAGGCACTCTTAGGCAACACGTTCCCTGAGGCACTCTTAGGCAACATGTTCCCTGAGGCACTAGCCCAGTAGACCATCAACCAGGGAGAGTAACACAGCCCAGTAGACCATCAACCAGGGAGAGTAACACAGCCCAGTAGACCATCAACCAGGGAGAGTAACACAGCCCAGTAGACCATCAACCAGGGAGAGTAACACAGCCCAGTAGACCATCAGCCAGGGAGAGTAACACAGCCCAGTAGACCATCAACCAGGGAGAGTAACACAGCCCAGTAGACCATCAGCCAGGGAGAGTAACACAGCCCAGTAGACCATCAACCAGGGAGAGTAACACAGCCCAGTAGACCATCAACCAGGGAGAGTAACACAGCCCAGTAGACCATCAGCCAGGGAGAGTAACACAGCCCAGTAGACCATCAACCAGGGAGAGTAACTCAGCCCAGTAGACCATCAACCAGGGAGAGTAACACAGCCCAGTAGACCATCAACCAGGGAGAGTAACACAGCCCAGTAGACCATCAGCCAGGGAGAGTAACACAGCCCAGTAGACCATCAACCAGGGAGGTCTAAACAGTGTCGTGGCCGTCACTATATAACGCCTGTTAATAACAAAATACAGACAAGCTGATGGTGATTGTAAAATACAATTAACTTTTAGCTACATTCAATGGGAAAAACGTTTGCTAATGAACAATCATGAAATATAAATTATATTTTAATGAATAATGCAGAGAAGACAGTGCATGTGAGTGGATGCAGACGCCGTGAGTGGTGAGGACTCTCCGAGGAGCGTATTAGAGGCAGGCAGGTGAGGCAGGTGAGGCAGGTGAGGCAGGAGGAGGCAGGTACTAGTGATGGGGTTTAGGCCAGAGAGGTGGTGGGCAGCTAGGCCGGGGTACCTTCTCTACGTCCATGGCTGGCCACGAAGCCGCTTCTGGCCTCCAGCCTCTCACAGCTGGAAGGGAAAAGTCACATTATAATATATTTATGGAATCTTAAATTAAACGTTTTTATAAATAAAAATAAATCACTTATTTGTTTAATTAACTTTATTTTCTAGTAAGCAAAAGTAATAAAATGGACGCGATTCCTTGTGGATGATTTTGATAAGTCTATTAAGAGAATAATTTGGAAGAATGCGGTGACTTGAACCAGCATTCTAGTGGCTCCTAGATGCTTGCCTTAACCAACTCTCCCATGATAGGACAAAAGCTATCCAACCTGGAACTCTACTGAATTTACTGGAAAGGTCTGGAGGGCCCAAATGGCGCCACAACCAGTATTTTTTATGAATACTGTGGTTAAAAAAATCACAGGTGATATAGGTGGGGCGTATGGAGAAAAACACCCTTACCCACAGGCCAGAATGTGGGCAGGCTATTCGTAAAAAAATGCCAGATTGTGGCACCCGTTGGGGCTTCTAAACCTACCCAGTGGAATCAATAGAGTTTCAGATTGAATAGCTTTTGTCCTGGCATGGGCGAGTTGGTTAAACGTATACACCTGACTGCACGTATGCCTATCTGTAAGGGTGCCAATTTTGGAGGAAATTGGTTGATGTCAACTTCAGCCACAGAGGGCAACACCTTAGACTTTATTTTTTACTTACTTGAAAGTTTATGTTACTTGAAAATGAATATCTTTTTCATTTTTTATGCAATTTACATGAAACTTACACATTATATATAAATTTTATGTCTCTAAAATCGTTTGCAAGTGGTTTTATCTTGAGTTCTTTATTGACTTTATAATAGCAATAAACATGATATATTTGCATAATTTTGGGGGGGAACTTAGACTATTTGTATTAAGAAAACTAAAGACGTTTTGGAAAATCTTTTGATAGAGATCCTTTATTATATGTTAATGTGTCAGAAAAGTGTCATAGAATGATTATATCTGAAAGGTGTGGTTGTAAATTTACACTTGAAAATGTGTAAAATTCGTTGAAGAAAATAAAAAAATTAAAAATCTCCCTTACTATTTAGGCTACAGTGCTGAAACTTCGAACAATTGTAGCCCTTTTCATATACAACTAGTCAAAAATAATGGTTGACACTAAACAACAACTTTATGATACCCGAATAACGCCCCCTTAAGGCAAGCATCTGGGAGCCACTAGAACGCTGGTTCGAGTCACTGCATTCCTCCAAATGATTTTCTCACTGATATATCATGCCATTGTGATATCTTTATGTGTTGATAAGTCTTCTCTTATCGCAGTCAGGCCTAAGGTCAGCCTTCCCCTGGTGATTGCCTGCTCTGTGAGGCTGTTTGTCTTCGTAGCAATCAGGACCACTTAGCCAACACAGATAAGCTGATCTGCTAACCAGCTAAGTTAGCTGATTAGCAGATCAACTAACTTGATCAGCCAACTTGCCATGTTTCTAAAACAGAAACATGTCAACTTTCTTCCTCAAACCATCTAGTGTTGTTCGAGTGACATTTCTTATATATGTTTTCAGTAGATTGGAGAGTCGTCGGCCTCTGAGTTTTACATTGTGTTCTCTATCTGTATTTATGGCACCTAGACTTTTCCTTTGATTTATTTTACACATCTACCATATCTCTCACCCCAGAATGTTGTAATTTAATTTCACAGGTTTGAAACTACCCTTCATATTTTCCATGTGGATAATATGAAATATCTCTCGCCTCCGTTCCAAGGAGTACATTTGGGGGTCCATTCGGGTGGTACCCAGAAGTTTAAGTACTCAACTGATTTCTATGTTGGCGCAAAATGATCTCTGAATGTACTCCGTTCTTCCTCTGCCATCTTGGCAGCCTTGAAAGGGCATACACTGTAACTCTCAGAGCATACACTGTAACTCTCAGAGCATACACTGTAAACTCTCAGAGCATACACTGTAACTCTCAGAGCATACACTGTAACTCTCAGAGCATACACTGTAACTCTCAGAGCTTGGCCTGACTTGAGGCCTGGTGTGTCCATACCTGCATTGGTTTGTAATATTTGCTTCGTTGTGTTCTCTGAACTACACCGCCTGACATTATTATTTTCCAATGTTTGACTTAGTGACTCTTTTCTATGGGAAGATGTGGCTGAGTGTTTTTTGTCCATTACTTAGTTTAAGATTTTATGTTTTTCATGCACTGAAGTAATTTAAATCTGTCATTGATACCGATTGTAAGATCTTTTTGATAACCGATTTGTATTGTTTTGTTCTTCCGTCTAAGCAATTTCCATACTTATTTTGGTGTCGTCAATAAACTCTAACAAAAGTGTGGGATGTATACCTGTGTGAGGACGAGAACAAGTGACGGAGTGAGGGCCAGGCATTGTGGCACACAGCGACGCCATATTCAGGTTGTATTTTGTTGGATTTATTGCAACACGTTGTATTACTTGTGTTACAAAATTTTAAAACCAGTTCCCTGCTTTACCTGTCATTTCTTTACCTGTCTTGTTACGTACTATTACTTAATTTATCAAATGCTTTTGCAGCATCTAAGTATATGACATTGCATATTAGTTTGTTTCTACTGACTCTATATTTCTTTCCTAATAATGAAGTAATTTCTCTAAAATCACGTTCCCTTGTGTGTAACTCATTATGTTCCATAAAACTGGAATGTTATCTTCTTATCATCCTCTCATAAACCTTAATGGTGTTAAGTACAGCTAAACATCACATGTTAGTGCTGCTGGTCTACAACTTGTGCGAATGCTTTACTACCTCCCTTGTGTAGTGGGGCGATGGGTGCTGTTATTAGGGACTGCTGGATGTCTCTTGTCTCCAGGCTCCCTTGCCATATGCAGACGAGGAGTCACAAGTGGCTGAAAAATGTTGACCTGACCACACACACTAGAAAGTGAAGAGACGACGACGTTTCGGTCCGTCCTGGACCATTCTCAAGTCGATTGTCCGGGATAATGGTCTAGGATGGACGGAAACGTCGTCGTCTCTTCACTTTCTAGTGTGTGGTTTGGTTAACACTTCCTTGCCATATTATACTCAGCGTCCGTGCCAGCAGTAAGGACTAAACACATGTTGTGTACGGCCTTGTGGAAGACTGTGGATTTTCTTCTATTATCTGACATATGCCTTTCAGTGATGGTCGAGTGTATGAGAAGTTACAGTATTATCTACTTTCATTGTGTCAGTGGCATTACTAAACATTTATTCATATTATTCGTTTAGGAATTCGTTTTGTTGTCATGTGTGTACGTATCACCTCATGTAAGTAAGAGGTCTATATGTGCAGAGGTACGTGTTAGCTCTTTGTATATGTGATGATATATTTTGGGGTTTTGCTGATTTCTTGGGCAAATTCCTGTTATTATGTTATTATGTTATTATGTGGGTGTGAGTGTGAGCGGAGGACTCACCTGCAGGAGACGGGGGAGAAGTACTCGCCGCTGCTACACTCCTGGGGCTTGCGGCAGTAGCAGTTGCAGGTTTGGTTGTCCCAGTACTTGGTCGAGTTCTGCTCCTCACACTTGGTCTTCTCGTCACTGTGGAAGATCACCACACATGTCTTAAATACTCCACTCTGTGTGTGTGTGTGTGTGTGTGTGTGTGTGTGTGTGTGTGTGTGTGTGTGTGTGTGTGTGTGTGTGTGTGGGTGTGGGTGTGTGTGTATATGTATGTGTGTGTGTGTGGATGTGTAAACCTCAGTGATATGCAGTTTACGTGTGCTGTTGAAGATGTAACCATGTACTGGAACATTTTATCTTACACTTCGAAAACCTGGAAGAGTAAGCATGTAATATGCATGCAATGCTGAGATTTATAGAAATCATAAAACGATTGTAGACCACGTGACTGATGCTCGATTTCGACGTCTTGAAGACTCGCTAACACAATACATGACAATTGCAAGTTCTTGCGGACTCAGGGACAGGACAGGTGTCCCTGAGACAGCCAGGTGTATGATAAGCAAATAGTCTAACCTACCCAGGCCTCAGAACCTGATCGTGGAGATGCGCTACTAGTCTATATGACATGAATATGTTCTAGCTGCCTAACACAAAGGGTTTATAACTGGTATTAGTTCTTATAGACTCAGTAGAATGGTCCTAGTACTTGTAGATGGGTATTGGACTAGTACTTGTAGATGGGTATTGGACTAGTACCTGTAGATGGGTATTGGTCTAGTACCTGTAGATGGGTATTGGACTAGTACCTGTAGATGGGTATTGGACTAGTACTTGTAGATGGGTATTGGACTAGTACTTGTAGATGGGTATTGGACTAGTACTTGTAGATGGGTATTGGACTAGTACTTGTAGATGGGTATTGGACTAGTACCTGTAGATGGGTATTGGACTAGTACTTGTAGATGGGTATTGGACTAGTACCTGTAGATGGGTATTGGACTAGTACTTGTAGATGGGTATTGGACTAGTACTTGTAGATGGGTATTGGACTAGTACTTGTAGATGGGTATTGGACTAGTACCTGTAGATGGGTATTGGACTAGTACTTGTAGATGGGTATTGGACTAGTACCTGTAGATGGGTATTGGACTAGTACTTGTAGATGGGTATTGGACTAGTACCTGTAGATGGGTATTGGACTAGTACTTGTAGATGGGTATTGGACTAGTACCTGTAGATGGGTATTGGACTAGTACTTGTAGATGGGTATTGAACTAGTACTTGTAGATGGGTATTGGACTAGTACTTGGGGTTTAAGAAAAGAGTATCGGGCTGGTACTGGTAAACACAAAGGAAGAGCAGTGGCGCAGTACGTCGTAGAGTGAAGGGAAGGGGGTTTTGGTTTCGGTTTTAAGGCCCTAGAGTAGGCAAGCAGGGGATTGAAGACAGGGGCGAGGATGCAGAAATCTTGAGCAAGGAACTGGAGACGAGGTGAAGAGGGGAGATGAAAGATCGGTGGGCCAACCACCGTTGGGCCAGGGGGTTAATAGAGAAGCATATAGAACCAGTACCTGTTGGTACAGACGCAGGCACACTCCCCCTCGAAGTAAGTGTGGATTTTGGGGTCGCAGTCCGTCTCCTGCACCTTACAGCCGCACGAACACTCGGTGTGCTTGTAGGCCTCCACCACGTGGTAACTCACTTCGTTCTGGCGACGGAGCCTGCGTCGCCTCAACGGCTCCGAGGCGACCAGCGACGTCTTCAACACCTGAGGAATCATCGCCATCAGCCTGAGGCAACATCATCATCACTCCTTATTCAGAATGGAGATGATTTAGGTTCATCCAGAGCAATATTACTAACAATATTTATTTTACTGATCAGTTAGTAAACTGAGTAAGTTTAACCTAAACTTACTGTTTAACCTAAATATGTTGTTTGTCCTTATCAGTCGATCCTAGCAGTAACTAAACTTGTCGACCATAACAGTGACTGAACTTGTCGATCCTAGCAGTGACTGACCATGTCGATCCTAGCAGTGACTGACCTTGTCGACCCTAGCAGTGACTGGTCGAGCGTAGCAGTGACTGGTCGAGCGTAGCAGTGACTGGTCGAGCGTAGCAGTGACTGATCGAGCGTAGCAGTGACTGACCTTGTTGGCCGTAGCAGTGACTGACCTTGTTGGCCGTAGCAGTGACTGACCTTGTTGGCCGTAGCAGTGACTGACCTTGTTGGCCGTAGCAGTGACTGACCTTGTCGACTCTAGCAGTAACTAACCTTGTCGAGCGTAGCAGTGCCTGGTCGACCGTAGCAGTGACTGGTCGAGCGTAGCAGTGACTGACCTTGTCGAGCGTAGCAGTGACTGGTCGAGCGTAGCAGTGACTGGTCGAGCGTAGCAGTGACTGACCTTGTCGAGCGTAGCAGTGACTGACCTTGTACTTGACAAGCTTGGTGACGGTGGGGCGGCAGGTGAGGAGGGGCCCGTAGCAGCAGCCCCCACACTGCTCCAGCCTCACGCAGGTCGGGAAGAACAAGGTGCTCGGCTCCACCGGCAGGTCCAGCGCCACCGTCGTCAGCTCCGGCTTGCAGTTGGCCATCACAGCGTCCTCGGCCGGTATCTCTGAGGGGGTGCAGGTGTGGCCGTCAGGTGTGGTGGTGGTGGTGGGTATGTGGTGGGTGTGTGGTGGGTGTGTGGTGGTGGTGAGGGGTGTGGTGGTGGTGAATGGTATTGTAGTGGTGGTGAAGAGTGTGTGGTGGTAATGGGTGTGTACTCACCAAGTTGTACTCACCTTGTTTTGCATAAACGATAGCTATATTACCTATTGATTGAATGAAGAACAACGTTTGTTACATTTGGGAGTGTTATTTAATGCCTGAAGATGTCTTAGAGAACAACTTTGATGTCTTAGAGAACAACTTTGATGAACGAAGTTGAGTTAGAGAACAATCTTTTATGCACGAAGATGAGTAAGAGAATAACTTTTGATGACTGAGAATAACTTCTGATGACTGAGAATAACTTCTGATGACTCTGAGAATAACTTTTGATGACGTGAGTAGTATTTTGACGTCTTTGAGTGTGTCTTTGATGTCTGAATGTGTTATTGATGTTTTGAGTGTGTCTTTGATGTCTGAGTGTGTTATTGATGTTTTGAGTGTGTCTTTGATGTCTGAGTGTGTTATTGATGTTTTGAGTGTGGTGAACCCAGTGAACATGCGGGGAATATGACAAAGAACACAGAGAATATGAACGAGAATGAACACTGAACTTGTGAAGAACATTCTGAGAACATGGTGAATATTACAAGAACACAGAGAACATGTAAGAGAAGGTTATGAACTTGTGAAGAACATGCTACGAACATTATGCGACTATGAACAAAGATCACAGAAAAATGAAGAAAAATATGATTTGAAGTTGCAAAGAACATGAATAATGAGTATAAAAGTTGTGCAGAGAACATGCTGGTCTGAAAATGGTCTCTGGAGAAATTCGGTCTTCAAATGGCCTCTGAATAATTTAGGTCTTTTACTGGTGAAACAGCAGTAAGATGGATATAAGACTAAAACTTACTGCTAAGATGTCTATTTTTCCTTAACAAACTTCCATGGACATATTTTCTGAAAATGGTCTTTTTGAATAATTTCGGTCTTAAACTCTTTAAGAAACTTCTATGAATATATGAACTGAAATATTTTTTTATAAAACTGAACTCTGACTTTTTTTTAATTTCTTCCATAATTCAAAAATTATGGCAGATTCGTTTAATATTTTAAGAACGAATAAGTGATTATATATATATATATATATATATATATATATATATATATATATATATATATATATATATATATATATATATATATATATATATATATATATATGCGGAAAATCCACAGAGAAATATGAAATGAGGTGAACTTTTCGGCTTTGTTAAACCTCATTTCATATTTCTCTGTGGATTTTCCGCATAAAATGATCAGTGTTTTGTGATCGTCAATTGCATATATATATATATATATATATATATATATATATATATATATATATATATATATATATATATATATGCGAACAAGCCTGAATGGTCCCTAGGTCCTATATGCAACTGAAAACTCACACCCCAGAAGTGACTCGAACCCATACTGCCAGGAGCAACTCAACTGGTATGTACAGGACGCCTTAATCGTCCTGTAATTAAAACGCCTTAATTAAGGCGTCCTGTATATACCAGTTGCGTTGCTCCTGGCAGTATGGGTTCGAGTCACTTCTGGGGTGACTCGAAACCCTGCTCCTTCATTCATGCTGATGAATGAAGGAGCAGTTAGGTACAAGTTATGAGGAAGGACATGAGTGAGACTCACCTCCGCTGTTACCGAACCTGGTGGTGATGGAGGGCTTCTCCTCTTCCTTGTCCTTGGGTTTGGAGAGGTTGAACATGGCCATGAAGTCATTGATGTCCGAGACGGCGTTCAGGCGGTGTAGGTTCTCAATGTCCAGCTGTCGGGAGAGAAAGTAGAGGTAATGGTGGTTCCTGAGTGGTAATGTTGGTTCCTGAGTGGTGGTAATGTTGGTTCCTGAGTGGTGGTAATATTGGTTCCTGAGTGGTGGTAATGTTGGTTCCTGAGTGGTGGTAATGTTGGTTCCTGAGTGGTGGTAATGTTGGTTCCTGAGTGGTGGTAATATTGGTTCCTGAGTGGTGGTAATGTTGGTTCCTGAGTGGTGGTAATGTTGGTTCCTGAGTGGTGGTAATGTTGGTTCCTGAGTGGTGGTAATGTTGGTTCCTGAGTGGTGGTAATGTTGGTTCCTGAGTGGTGGTAATGTTGGTTCCTGAGTGGTGGTAATGTTGGTTCCTGAGTGGTGGTAATGTTGGTTCCTGAGTGGTGGTAATGTGGTTCCTGAGTGGTGGTAATGTTGGTTCCTGAGTGGTGGTAATGTTGGTTCCTGAGTGGTGGTAATGTTGGTTCCTGAGTGGTAATGTTGGTTCCTGAGTGGTAATGTTGGTGCCTGAGTGGTAATGTTGGTTCCTGAGTGGTGGTAATGTTGGTGCCTGAGTGGTGGTAATGTTGGTTCCTGAGTGGTGGTAATGTTGGTTCCTGAGTGGTGGTAATGTTGGTTCCTGAGTGGTGGTAATGTTGGTGCCTGAGTGGTGGTAATGTTGGTTCCTGAGTGGTGGTAATGTTGGTTCCTGAGTGGTGGTAATGTTGGTGCCTGAGTGGTGGTAATGTGGTTCCTTGAGTGGTGGTAATGTTGGTGCCTGAGTGGTGGTAATGTTGGTTCCTGAGTGGTGGTAATGTTGGTGCCTGAGTGGTGGTAATGTTTGGTTCCTGAGTGGTGGTAATGTTGGTGCCTGAGTGGTGGTAATGTTGGTTCCTGAGTGGTGGTAATGTTGGTGCCTGAGTGGTAATGTTGGTTCCTGAGTGGTGGTAATGTTGGTTCCTGAGTGGTGGTAATGTTGGTTCCTGAGTGGTAATGTTGGTTCCTGAGTGGTGGTAATGTTGGTTCCTGAGTGGTGGTAATGTTGGTTCCTGAGTGGTGGTAATGGTGGTTCCTGAGTGGTGGTAATGGTGGTTCCTGAGTGTGGTAATGTTGGTTCCTGAGTGGTGGTAGTGATGATTTCTGAGTGACACTCATTGTGATATGAAGTGTAAAAAATGGTTCTGTCAGTGGGTGAAAAAATATTTGATTTAGTTGGCATTTTGTTTTGTAAATACTAGTTACAGAATCAAAGGTGACGGAAGTGTCAGCAGTGGTGTCAGGAGCCAGCAAACAAGTGTCAGCAGTGGTGTCAGGAGCCAGCAAAACAAGTGTCAGCAGTGGTGTCAGGAGCTAGCAAAACAAGTGTTAGCAGTGGTGTCAGGAGCCAGCAAAACAAGTGTCAGCAGTGGTGTCAGGAGCCAGCAAAACAAGTGTCAGCAGTGGTGTCAGGAGCCAGCAAAACAAGTGTCAGCAGTGGTGTCAGGAGCCAGCAAAACAAGTGTCAGCAGTGGTGTCAGGAGCCAGCAAAACAAGTGTCAGCAGTGGTGTCAGGAGCCATCAAAACAAGTGTCAGCAGTGGTGTCAGGAGCCAGCAAAACAAGTGTCAGCAGTGGTGTCAGGAGCCAGCAAAACAAGTGTCAGCAGTGGTGTCAGGAGCTAGCAAAACAGTGTCAGCAGTGGTGTCAGGAGGGTCCAGTGATGATCATATACAGGTAATAAGATTGAGACGCTTATCGTTGAGGAAGGATATGTTAAAGTGCCTGGGAGCCCGTACCTCAAGGCCGTACCTCAAGGCCCGTACCTCAAGGTCCGTACCTCAAGGCCCGTACCTCAAGGCCCGTACCTCAAGGTCCGTACCTCAAGGCCCGTACCTCAAGGCCCGTACCTCAAGGGCCGTCACACACCTGCCCTTGCTACTGTCTATGGTGCACCTAGGAAAGGAATCGTTACACAAGCAGAGACTGTACAGTGTCTGTCAGCTGGTCCTCCAAGGCAGAGTGGAGTGCACACCAGTTGCTCCATCTATCATCATTCTGTTATGCAGGGAGAACCGCACGTCTATGGGTCATCCAATAATGTTAGCAGACTTCTAGATGTTACCACTGCTAGGCTTAGGCTCGGCTACAAGTACCTCTGGCAGTTTGTAACATCTGCTGATGTAGATCTGACTAAATGTAAACTCTGTCAACAGAACTATTCGCATACTTTGCGTCATTATATAATGGAATGTGATAACATCGCGGAATTCAGAGATACATCATCAATGTAGTCCAAGAAATGTGTAAGTACTTCATTCATAATGATGTACTGCCAGGAATCTTAGCGAAGTATCCAACATTTGCTTACTGTAGGTGCAGCTGCCGCCCAGTTGGGTAGGTGTGGAGCACATGCCTGTAAAGCTGCCGCTCAGTTGGGTGGGTGTGGAGCACATGACTGTAAAGCTGCCGCTCAGTTGGTGGGTGTGGAGCACATGAACTGTAAAAGCTGCCGCCCAGTTGGGTGGGTGTGGAGCACATGACTGTAAAGCTGCCGCCCAGTTGGGTGGGTGTGGAGCACATGACTGTAAAGCTGCAGCCCAGTTGGGTGGGTGTGGAGCACATGACTGTAAAGCTGCCACCCAGTTGGGTGGGTGTGGAGCACATGACTGTAAAGCTGCAGCCCAGTTGGGTGGGTGTGGAGCACATGACTGTAAAGCTGCCGCCCAGTTGGGTGGGTGTGGAGCACATGACTGTAAAGCTGCCGCCCAGATGGGTGGGTGTGGAGCACATGACTGTAAAGCTGCCGCCCAGTTGGGTGGGTGTGGAGCACATGACTGTAAAGCTGCCGCCCAGTGGGTGGGTGTGGAGCACATGACTGTAAAGCTGCCGCCCAGTTGGGTGGTTGTGGAGCACATGACTGTAAAGCTGCCGCCCAGTTGGGTGGGTGTGGAGCACATGACTGTAAAGCTGCCGCCCAGTTGGGTGGGTGTGGAGCACATGACCGTAAAGCTGCCGCCCAGTTGGGTGGGTGTGGAGCACATGACTGTAAAGCTGCCGCCCAGTTGGGTGGGTGTGGAGCAAGACTAGTAACTGTGTGACTCACCATAGATGTAAAGTGCCTTGTATAATAACTGCTGTGAGCCTCTTGTTGAATCATTGTCATATAAACAGATTATTGATATGTTTATGTGTTTGCATAAATAATTGTACATATATGTACATGTATATGTAACATTAACAATTGTGTAACCAGCTCCACAAGATTGTCACTTGCTTAGCTAAACGAACTCTGGGGTTCAGTTAATGAACCCATTATGGGCCTCTGTAACCCTTCCCACCACCTCCCACGGCATGGGTATGGGGTGCATAAGAAAGAGTTGAATTGGTGCCCAAGAGCCCTGGCCTTATAAGTGGGTGGAGTGGCACTCACTTGACCCGCTTGCCCTTGTTACGTCGCTGGGGCAGAGCCTTGTGCCTGCGTGTCCCACTTGGTCCACTCTGGCTTCCTTCATCCTTAATACGACACTCTCATGTATATTATTATATATATATAGCCCGGTCACTACCACACGCTTAACTTGCCTTCTGTCACTCTCTCTCTCTCTCTCTCTTCCTCTCTCTCTCTCTCTCTCTCTCTCTCTCTCTCTCTCTCTCTCTCTCTCTCTCTCCTCTCTCTTCTCTCCTCTCTTCTCTCTCTCTCTCTCTCTCTCTCTCTCTCGCTTTCTCTCTCTCGCTTTCTCTCTCTCGCTTTCTCTCTCTCGCTTTCTCTCTCTCTCTCTCTCTCTATCTCTCTCTCTCTCTCTCTCTCTCTTCCTCCTTCTCTCTCTCTCTCTCTCTCTCTCTCTCCTCTCCTCTCTCTCTCTCTCTCTCTCTCACATACACACACCTCACTCACACACAGTGATGAAACTAAGAAAATTGGAAAACAGATACACAGAGAATGACAGGAGGTGTGTGAAGAACGCAATAAGAGATTTCAGGAAGTCTTCACAATAGAACAAGAAGCCCCCTGCACTAAATAAGGAGGAGGCAAACCAAGCACCCTTGGAGGAATTTGACCTCACCTGTGATGAGGTCAAAGGGAATCTGTTGGAGCTGAAAGTGACAAAGGCTGTTGGGTCTAACAGAATCTCAAAGTGGACACTAAAAGAAGGCGCAGAAGCACTAAGTGTGCCACTCTCTATGGTGTATAACAGGTCACTGGAAACAGAAGACCTACCGGAAAGTTGGAAGACAGCTAATGTAGTCCCAATATACAATAAGGGTGACAGGCAAAAGGCACTGACTACAGGCCAGTTTCCCTAACTTGTATACCATGCAAGGTGATGGAGAAGATCGTGAGGAAAAGGCTAGTAGAGCATCTGGAGGGAAATAACTTTGTAACACACCACCAGCATATGTTCAGAGATGGTAAATCGTGCCTCACAGGCTTAATTAATAGACTTATATGACCAAGCAATACAAATTAGGCAAGAAAGAGAAGGGTGGGCAGACTGCATTTTCTTGGGCTGTCAGAAAGCCTTTAACACAGTACCTTCACAAAAGGCTGTTACAAAAGTTGGAGCAACAGGCAGGAATAAAAGGTAAGGTGCTCCAGTGGATAAGGGAGTATCTAAGCAACAGGAAAACAGCGAGTAACTGTGAGGGCGGGAGATATCAGAGTGGCGAGATGTCACCAGCGGGGTTCCACAGGGCTCTGTACTTGGACCCATCCTGTTTCTAATATATTTAAACGATCATCGAGAGAGTATAGACTCATTCCTCTCAATGTATGCTGATGATGCAAAAATTATGAGAACAAGACAGATGACCGATGAAGATAGACAGAGACTACAGGATGACCTGGACAAACTGGAGGAATGGTCTAGAAAATGACTACTAAAGCTCAACTCAGGAAAGTGTAAAGTAATGAAATTAGGCGAAGGGAGCAGAAGGCTGAACACAATGTACCATCTGGGAGGTGAAATCCTGAGTGAAATAGAGAGGAAGAGCTGCGGGGTTGATATCACACCGAACCTATCCCGAGAGGCCCACATCTAAAAAACGATATCAATCAGCGGCTATGCTAGACTGGCCAACATAAGAACTGCCTTTAGAAACTTGTGTAAGGAATCGTTCAGGACCCTGTATACCACTTATGTAAGACCAATCCTGGAGTATGCAGCTCTAGTCTGGAGTCCATACCTAGTTAAACACAAGATAAAGTTAGAGAAGATTCAGAGGTTTGCCACCAGACTGGTCCCGGAACTGAGAGGTATGAGCTACGAGGAAAGGCTAAGGGAGCTGAACCTCACATCCCTGGAAAACAGAAGAGTAAGGGGAGACATGATAATCACCTACAAAATTCTCAGGGGAATTGACAGGGTGGACAAAGACAAACTCTTCAGCACGGGAGGGACACGACACGAACAAGGGGACACAGGTGGGAAACTTAGTGCCCAAATGAGCAACAGAGACATTAGAAAGAATTTTTTTCAGTGTCAGAGTAGTTAGTAAAATGGAATGCATTAGGCAGTGATGTGGTGGAGGCTGACTCCATACACAGTTTCAAATGTAGATATGACAGAGCCCAGTAGGCTCAGGAACCTGTACACCTGTTGACTGACGGTTGAGAGGTGGGACCAAAGAGCCAGAGCTCAACCCCCGCAAGCACAACTAGTGAGTACACACACACACACACACACACACACACACACACACACACACACACACACACACACACACACACCACACACACACACACACACACACAAGACGGTAATGACCGTGCATAAGAAGAACATTTACGCAGTTGTGTGGTCCCTGCTGACAACTCCTCTCCCACGCCTCTACCACCCGGCCTTGCTCACGCTCCACAGCAACACCGCCGGACACTTAGGAGTATTGGTGCCCAAGGCGTCTCTCTTATTTTTACAAAGGGCTCGATCCCAGCCGACATCCCTCACGTAGAATGGGGTGAGCTCGTTACCACTGCGCCACGTTACCAGGGAGGGTCCAAATGCTCAGTCTCCTTATCCAGAAGTACTGTATGCAGGCGAGGAGTCACAATAACGTGACTGAAATATGTTGACCAGACCACACAGTAGAAAGTGAAGGGACGACGACGTTTCGGTCCGTTCCGGACCATTCTCAAAGTCACACAATCGACTTGAGAATGGTCCAGGACGGACCGAAACGTCGTCGTCCCTTCACTTTCTAGTGTGTGGGTCTGGTCAACATCCAGAAGTACTGTTAGGTAAAGCCATCAAGAACACAACACATGGATGATAAATGGGAGTGTTCCCTGTGTCAGGTGGCGAACATAAGAGGCAGGAGGAGGAGGAGGAGTGGCGCTAAAGGGACCATAAATATTAGACACTTGACATTGAGGAGGGAACTGATACACAGACTACATAATAGGTTGTCATAACAAGGGTGAAAGTTAATGTGGTGTGATCTGCCACTCCCGGGAGAACAATACCAGCCCCCCGTCCCACCACCACCATGTCCCTCCATCCTACACCCACCAACACACATATATATCAGTAGCTATAAAGACGAGAATGTCTCTCTGTCTGTCCGAGGTTGGAGGCCACACACTTTGGGTTAACCCTCACCCAACTTTACAGGGAGAATCGTCTGTGGTATGGGACGTACACAGGCTGGTCGGGGGTCGCCAGAATTCAAGAGGCAACAGAGTGCCATGGTCACACCTGATCTCACGACGATTTTGGATCTTCCCCCCGGCTACACCTAGCAAATATTAACAAATAATTTAATAAAAAATATAAAATGTTCTCGTAGTAATATACACCATTAAGTGATCTATGGAAAACGAAAATATTTTCTGCTATTCATATTTAGGCGTAGTAGCATAAAACAGATACATCTTCCACAGTTTGCTTCCCAAGCAATCGGGGTAAATTATATATATTTTAATTTTCACAGGGGGGGGGGAGAAGGAAGGAATTTTTGAAGAACGGGGAAGGATAAACGAGGATATGGGAGATGTATGAAAAGAGGAAAAAGAGAGAGAGAGAGAGGGAGAAAGGTGGAGAGGGGGATGTTGGGAAGAGTGGAGGGAAAGATGGAGAGGCCGGAGAGATAGGTGATTGGCAGAGTGAATAGAGAGAGAGAAGGAGAGGAGTGAGAGTGTGAGAGATGGGAGAAGTAGAGATTGGGAGAGAGAGGAGGAGAGGGTTCCAAGCATAACCAGGTATCCCCTCAAATTTATATAAGAAAGAATGTATGTTTTTATTTCAATCCAAGGCAAGCCTCACCCAACTTTGACTAATGAAGAATGAGAGGTATGGGAATGTCATAGGCCATAAAGACTATGAGTTCGTAAAGACTCCTCCATGCTTTTGTAGGGTGATGGTGCAGTGGTACATGTATTCGTCTTTGCTTCACGTGGGTGAAAGGTTCTAGTCCCAGCAAGGCCATTTGAATTTTCCAATATATATATGTATATGTGTATATTATGTATATGTATAATGTGTATATATATATATATATATATATGTCGTACCTAGTAGCCAGAACGCACTTCTCAGCCTACTATGCAAGGCCCGATTTGCCCAATAAGCCAAGTTTTCATGTATTAATTGTTTTTCGACTACCTAACCTACCTAACCTAACCTAACCTACCTTTTTCGGCTACCTAACCTAACCTAACCTAACCTATAAAGATAGGTTAGGTTAGGTTAGGTAGGGTTGGTTAGGTTCGGTCATATTATCTACGTTAATATTAAATCCAATAAAAAAAAAATTGATCTCATACATAATGAAATGCATAGCTTTATCATTTCATAAGAAAAAAATTAGAGAAAATATATAAATTCATGAAAAACTTGGGTTATTAGGCAAATCGGGCCTTGCATAGTAGGCTGAGAAGTGCGTTCTGGCTACTAGGTACGACATATATATATATATATATATATATATGTCGTACCTAGTAGCCAGAACGCACTTCTCAGCCTACTATGCAAGGCCCGATTTGCCTAATAAGCCAAGTTTTCATGAATTAATTTGTTTTTCGACTACCTAACCTACCTAACCTAACCTAACATAACTTTTTCGGCTACCTAACCAAATCTAACCTATAAAGATAGGTTAGGTTAGGTTAGGTAGGGTTGGTTAGGTTCGGTCATATATCTACGTTAATTTTAACTCCAATAAAAAAAAATTGACCTCATACATAATGAAATGGGTTAATTTATCATTTCATAAGAAAAAAATTAGAGAAAAATATATTAATTCAGGAAAACTTGGCTTATTAGGCAAATCGGGCCTTGAATAGTAGGCCAAAAAGTGAGTTCTGGCTACTAGGTACGAACATATATATATATATATATATATATATATATATATTATATATATATATATTATATATATATATATATATATTATATATATATATATATATAGAGAGAGAGAGAGAGAGAGAGAGAGAGAGAGAGAGAGAGAGAGAGAGAGGAGAGAGAGATATATATATATATATATATATATATATATATATATATATATATATATATATATATATTATATATATATATATATATATGGCCTCCACCACCTTCTCACTTAGCTTGTTCCAACGGTCTACCACTCTGTTTGCAAAATAAAAATGTTCTAATATTTTTTCGACACCTCTGTTTTCTTAGCTTGAATCTGTGTCCTCTTGTTCGTGAAGTTGTTGTTTTCAGGAATTCCTCTTTGTCAAGTTGGTCTGTTCTTGTTAGTATTTTGTAAGTGGTGATCATGTCACATCTCTTCTATCTTCTAATTTTGGCATGTTTAATGCCTCTAGTTGCTTCTCGTAACTCTTGGATTTTCAGTTCCGGAAGCCATTTTATAGCATGCCACTGCACCTTTTCCAGTGTATGTGCTTCTTGAGATTCGGACACCATACACCTGCTGCATATTCCAGCTTTGGTCTCACACAAGTCATGAACAGTTTATTTAATATTTCACCATCCATGTAATTAAAAGCAAGTCTGACGTTGGAAGCGACGCATCCGCTCCTCTCACAATGTTCTTTATGTGTTCCTCTGGCCATAGCTGACTAAAAACAACCCCTGGGTCTCCTTCTTTTTTACAGTTCTGTAATTCTTTTCCACATGATTTGTAAGTTTACAATTCCCCTCCCCCTTCCTGTGGTGTTAACTCCCCTCCTCCATCCTGTGGTGTTAACCCCCTTCTGAACCATTTGGTGTTAAATCCTTTCCCCTTCCCGTGGTGTTAACCCTCCAGGAGGTGATAAGCCGTCACCTTCTCTGTGGTGTTAACTCGTTAACTCCCTCCCTCTTCCTGTGGTGTTAACTCCTCCTTCCTCCACTGAAGTGTCAACCTCCTCCACTGAGGTGTTATCTCCTCCCGTGTGGTGTTAACCCCCTCCCCTATTGTATAACCCCCTCCCCCCTCCCCTGCAGTGCTAACCACCCTCCCCCCCCCCTCCCTGTTGTGTCCAAAAATGAGTATTTGTTTAGTAGGCGCGCCAGGCTGGGGGGGGGGGGGGTGTCACTCCCAAGGTTATGAAGGCCCTCTGGTGAGTGACGGTACGAGAGGGGGGGGGTGTGCTCTCTTGTACCTGTTTATGTGGACACTTAGCTTCAGCTCTTGGGTCCGCCTCATACCTTCCGCTCGACTTTATCAGACCAACTTTTGAAATCATGTAAAAAGTCCGTCTCAAAAATATTGCGTCATGGAGCCTCGTTCCATTTCCGCACTACGCTGACGCTGACGTCAGCTACCGGCCCCCTGACACTACTTAACTCCCCTGTACTTATATACTGCCAGGTGAACAGCGGCATCAGATGAAAGGAAGCATACCCAAAAGCTTTCGTTCCTCTACGAGGATCTAAGCCAGGATCTTTTGGATTTGTTCCGACTTGGCTTTCGGCAGATCTTGAGTTGGGTTCTTCCATTGTCCTCGTAGATAAGGTATCTCCAGTTGAATTAGTTTTCTCATATTATATACACACTGGAGTATTTTATAGGTCGTAATCAGGTCCTCTTTTGTCCTACGCTTTTCCATTGTGGTGATAAGCTTTTCCTTTAGGCATTCTGCGTAGCTCAAATCCTCAGCAGGTCCGGGACCAGTCTGGTTGATAACTTCTGGACTTTCTCTGTATTGCATGTACTTGGAGTTGCCACATAGGCGCAGTATACTGTACTCAAGTACCGGTATAACATACGTTGCGTAAAACGTCCCCCGTGTGTATGCGCGCTTCCTAATCTAATGGTGAGAGATCAAATCTCAGCTCCTGGGCCATGTTGTTCAGGAGCGGGTGGTGTGCTTGCCTCCCACCTGTGGCCTAGACGCCAGATTCACGAAGCAGTTACGCAAGTACATACGAACCTGTACATCTTTCATCAATCTTTGACGGCTTTCATTACATTTATTAAACAGTTTACATGCATGAAAAACTTGCCAATCAACTGTTGTTATTGTTATAAACAGCCTCCTGGTGCTTCGGAGCTCATTAAACTGTTTAATAATTGTAAACAAAGCCGCCAAAGATTGAGAAAAAGATGTACAGGTTCGTAAAGTGCTTCGTGAATCTGGCCCCTGTGCACATAGTGTCATTACTACGCGATGATGTCATCCAGTATTGTCCCCCGAGTGTCGTGTGTGTGATGTCACCATTAGAGTGACTTGTGGTCACCAGTAGAGTGACTTGTGGTCACCATTAGAGTGACTTGTGGTCACCATTAGAGTGACTTGTGGTCACCATTAGAGTGACTTGTGGTCACCAGTAGAGTGACTTGTGGTCACCAGTAGAGTGACTTGTGGTCACCAGTAGAGCGACTTGTGGTCACCATTAGAGTGACTTGTGGTCACCATTAGAGTGACTTGTGGTCACCATTAGAATGACTTGTGGTCACCAGTAGAGTGACTTGTGGTCACCAGTAGAGTGACTTGTGGTCACCATTAGAGTGACTTGTGGTCACCATTAGAGTGACTTGTGGTCACCAGTAGAGTGACTTGTGGTCACCAGTAGAGTGACTTGTGGTCACCAGTAGAGTGACTTGTGGTCACCAGTAGAGTGACTTGTGGTCACCAGTAGAGTGATTTGTGGTCACCAGTAGAGTGACTTGTGGTCACCTTGTGGTCGAGAACACTGGGGGTAACTGGGCACTAACACAAATAACCTTACAAATATCCTCCTACAAATAACCTTACAAGTAACCTCCTACAAATAACCTTACAAGTAACCTCCTACAAAATAACCTTACAAATATCCTCCAAGCAACATTGTCCTTGTTAAAACAGCTGTAATGCTGTTATATCACGGCCAGGTGTGGAGTGACTGGTGAGCGCGCCTGCTCACCACTCAGCCACCACTCACGGCCAGGTGTGGAGTGACCTGGTGAGCGCGCCTGCTCACCACTCAGCCACCACTCACGGCCAGGTGTGGAGTGACTGGTGAGCGCGTCTGCTGACCAGTCAGCCACCACTCACGGCCAGGTGTGGAGCGACTGGTGAGCGCGTCTGCTCACCAGTCAGCCACCACTCAGGGCCAGGTGTGGAGTGACTGGTGAGCGCGTCTGCTCACCAGTCAGCCACCACTCAGGGCCAGGTGTGGAGTGACTGGTGAGGCGCGCCTGCTCACCAGTCAGCCACCACTCACGGCCAGGTGTGGAGTGACTGGTGAGCGCGCCTGCTCACCAGTCAGCCACCACTCACGGCCAGGTGTGGAGTGACTGGTGAGCGCGCCTGCTCACCACTCAGCCACCACTCAGGGCCAGGTGTGGAGTGACTGGTGAGCGCGCCTGCTCACCACTCAGCCACCACTCAGGGCCAGGTGTGGAGTGACTGGTGAGCGCGCCTGCTCACCACTCAGCCACCACTCACCACTCTCAACACTGTTCACAGTTCAACACTCTCGCGTCGTCACCCTCACTGTACACGTCAGCCATGTTGACCAACTTCAACTGCTTAGTAACCAGTAGAGAATGGGAGTGTGTCTGGGAGTGTGTCTGGGAGTGTGTCTGGGAGTGTGTCTGGGAGTGTGTCTGGGAGTGTGTCTGGGAGTGTGTCTGGGAGTGTGTCTGGGAGTGTGGCTGGGAGTGTGTCTGGGAGTGTGTCTGGGAGTGTGCCTGGAGTGTGTCTGGGAGTGTGTCTGGGAGTGTGTCTGGGAGTGTGTCTGGGAGTGTGTCCTGGGAGAGTGTCTGGGAGTGTGCCTGGGAGTGTGTCTGGGAGTGTGCCTGGGAGTATGTCTGGGAGAGTGCCCGGGAGAGTGCCTGGGAGTGTGCCTGGGAGTGTGCCTGGGAGAGTGCCTGGGAGTGTGTCTGGGAGTGTGTCTGGGAGTGTGTCTGGGAGAGTGCCTGAGAGAGTGCCTGGGAGTGTGTCTGGGAGTGTGTCTGGGAGAGTGCCTGGGAGAGTGTCTGGGAGTGTGTCTGGGAGTGTGCCTGGGAGTGTGTCTGGGAGTGTGTCTGGGAGAGTGTCTGGGAGTGTGCCTGGGAATGTGTCTGGGAGTGTGCCTGGGAGTATGTCTGGGAGAGTGCCCGGGAGAGTGCCTGGGAGTGTGCCTGGGAGTGTGCCTGGGAGAGTGCCTGGGAGTGTGTCCTGGGAGTGTGTCTGGGAGTGTGTCCTGGGAGAGTGCCTGAGAGAGTGCCTGGGAGTGTGTCTGGGAGTGTGTCTGGGAGAGTGCCTGGGAGAGTGTCTGGGAGTGTGTCTGGGAGTGTGCCTGGGAGAGTGCCTGGGAGTGTGTCTGGGAGTGTGTCTGGGAGTGTGTCTGGGAGTGTGTCTGGGAGTGTGTCTGGGAGAGTGCCTGGGAGAGTGCCTGGGAGTGTGCCTGGGAGTGTGTCTGGGAGTGTGTCTGGGAGTGTGTCTGGGAGAGTGCCTGGGAGAGTGCCTGGGAGTGTGTCTGGGAGTGTGTCTGGGAGAGTGCCTAGGAGAGTGTCTGGGAGTGTGCCTGGGAGTGTGTCTGGGAGTGTGTCTGGGAGTGTGTCTGGGAGAGTGCCTGGGAGAGTGCCTGGGAGTGTGTCTGGGAGTGTGTCTGGGAGAGTGCCTAGGAGAGTGTCTGGGAGTGTGTCTGGGAGTGTGCCTGGGAGAGTGCCTGGGAGTGTGCCTGGGAGTGTGTCTGGGAGTGTGTCTGGGAGTGTGTCTGGGAGTGTGCCTGGGAGAGTGCCTGGGAGAGTATCTGGGAGTGTGTCTGGGAGTGTGCCTGGGAGAGTGTCTGGGAGTGTGTCTGGGAGTGTGCCTGGGAGAGTGCCTGGGAGTGTGTCTGGGAGTGTGTCTGGGAGTGTGTCTGGGAGAGTGCCTGGGAGTGTGTCTGGGAGTGTGCCTGGGAGAGTGCCTGGGAGAGTGCCTGGGAGTGTGTCTGGGAGAGTGCCTGGGAGTGTGCCTGGGAGTGTGTCTGGGAGTGTGCCTGGGAGAGTGCCTGGGAGTGTGCCTGGGAGAGTGCCTGGGAGTGTGCCTGGGAGAGTGCCTGGGAGTGTGTCTGGGAGAGTGCCTGGGAGTGTGTCTGGGAGAGTGCCTGGGAGTGTGTCTGGGAAAGTGCCTGGGAGTGTGTCTGGGAGAGCGCCTGGGAGAGTGCCTGGGAGTGTGTCTGGGAGTGTGCCTGGGAGAGTGCCTGGGAGTGTGCCTGGGAGTGCCTGGGAGAGTGCCTGGGAGTGTGTCTGGGAGAGTGCCTGGGAGTGTGCCTGGGAGAGTGCCTGGGAGTGTGCCTGGGAGAGTGCCTGGGAGTGTGCCTGGGAGAGTGCCTGGGAGTGTGCCTGGGAGAGTGCCTGGGAGTGTGCCTGGGAGAGTGCCTGGGAGTGTGCCTGGGAGTGTGTCTGGGAGTGTGTCTGGGAGAGTGCCTGGGAGTGTGCCTGGGAGAGTGCCTGGGAGTGTGTCTGGGAGAGTGCCTGGGAGTGTACCTGGGAGAGTGCCTGGGAGAGTGCCTGGGAGTGTGCCTGGGAGAGTGCCTGGGAGTGTGCCTGGGAGAGTGCCTGGGAGTGTGCCTGGGAGAGTGCCTGGGAGTGTGCCTGGGAGAGTGCCTGGGAGTGTGCCTGGGAGTGTCTGGGAGTGTGTCTGGGAGAGTGCCTGGGAGTGTGTCCTGGGAGTGTGCCTGGGAGAGTGCCTGGGAGTGTGCCTGGGAGAGTGCCTGGGAGTGTGTCTGGGAGTGTGCCTGGGAGAGTGCCTGGGAGAGTGCCTGGGAGTGTGTCTGGGAGAGTGCCTGGGAGTGTACCTGGGAGAGTGCCTGGGAGAGTGCCTGGGAGTGTGCCTGGGAGAGTGCCTGGGAGTGTGCCTGGGAGAGTGCCTGGGAGTGTGCCTGGGAGAGTGCCTGGGAGTGTGCCTGGGAGAGTGCCTGGGAGTGTGCCTGGGAGTGTCTGGGAGTGTGTCTGGGAGAGTGCCTGGGAGTGTGTCTGGGAGTGTGCCTGGGAGAGTGCCTGGGAGTGTGCCTGGGAGAGTGCCTGGGAGTGTGTCTGGGAGTGTGCCTGGGAGAGTGCCTGGGAGAGTGCCTGGGAGTGTGTCTGGGAGAGTGCCTGGGAGTGTGCCTGGGAGAGTGCCTGGGAGAGTGCCTGGGAGAGTGCCTGGGAGTGTGCCTGGGAGAGTGCCTGGGAGTGTGCCTGGGAGAGTGCCTGGGAGAGTGCCTGGGAGTGTGTCTGGGAGAGTGCCTGGGAGTGTGCCTGGGAGAGTGCCTGGGAGAGTGCCTGGGAGAGTGCCTGGGAGTGTGTCTGGGAGTGTGCCTGGGAGTGTGCCTGGGAGAGTCCTGGGAGAGTGCCTGGGAGTGTGTCTGGGAGTGTGCCCGGGAGAGTGCCTGGGAGAGTGCCTGGGAGTGTGTCTGGGAGAGTGCCTGGGAGAGTGCCTGGGAGAGTGCCTGGGAGTGTGCCTGGAGAGTGCCTGGGAGTGTGCCTGGGAGAGTGCCTGGGAGAGTGCCTGGGAGTGTGCCTGGGAGAGTGCCTGGGGAGAGTGCCTGGGAGTGTGTCTGGGAGAGTGCCTGGGAGTGTGCCTGGGAGAGTGCCTGGGAGAGTTGCCTGGGAGTGTGCCTGGGAGAGTGCCTGGGAGAGTGCCTGGGAGTGTGTCTGGGAGAGTGCCTGGGAGTGTGCCTGGGAGAGTGCCTGGGAGAGTGCCTGGGAGAGTGCCTGGGAGTGTGCCTGGGAGAGTGCCTGGGAGGTGTGCCTGGGAGAGTGCCTGGGAGAGTGCCTGGGAGTGTGTCTGGGAGAGTGCCTGGGAGTGTGCCTGGGAGAGTGCCTGGGAGAGTGCCTGGGAGAGTGCCTGGGAGTGTGCCTGGGAGAGTGCCTGGGAGTGTGCCTGGGAGAGTGCCTGGGAGAGTGCCTGGGAGTGTGTCTGGGAGAGTGCCTGGGAGTGTGCCTGGGAGAGTGCCTGGGAGTGTGCCTGGGAGAGTGCCTGGGAGAGTGCCTGGGAGTGTGTCTGGGAGAGTGCCTGGGAGTGTGCCTGGGAGTGTGCCTGGGAGAGTGCCTGGGAGAGTGCCTGGGAGTGTGCCTGGGAGAGTGCCTGGGAGTGTGTCTGGGAGAGTGCCTGGGAGTGTGCCTGGGAGAGTGCCTGGGAGTGTGTCTGGGAGAGTGCCTGGAGTGTGCCTGGGAGAGTGCCTGGGAGAGTGCCTGGGAGAGTGCCTGGGAGTGTGCCTGGGAGAGTGCCTGGGAGTGTGCCTGGGAGAGTGCCTGGGAGAGTGCCTGGGAGTGTGTCTGGGAGAGTGCCTGGGAGTGTGCCTGGGAGTGTGCCTGGGAGAGTGCCTGGGAGTGTGCCTGGGAGTGTGCCTGGGAGAGTGCCTGGGAGAGTGCCTGGGAGTGTGGCGCTCGCCAAGTGAAAACGTTTCACAATCGAGACATCTGGACAGGAAACTCAGGAAATCCCCACCTATGAAAGTGGACTACCCCTCCACACTGCTCCAGTTGTGGACTACCCCTCCACACTGCTCCAGTTGTGGACTACCCCTCCACACTGCTCCAGTTGTGGACTATCCCTCCACACTGCTCCAGTTGTGGACTATCCCTCCACACTGCTCCAGTTGTGGACTACCCCTCCACACTGCTCCAGTTGGTGGACTACCCCTCCACACTGCTCCAGTTGTGGACTACCCCTCCACACTGCTCCAGTTGTGGACTACCCCTCCACACTGCTCCAGTTGTGGACTACCCCTCCACACTGCTCCAGTTGTGGACTATCCCTCCACACTGCTCCAGTTGTGGACTATCCCTCCACACTGCTCCAGTTGTGGACTACCCCTCCACACTGCTCCAGTTGTGGACTACCCCTCCACACTGCTCCAGTTGTGGACTACCCCTCCACACTGCTCCAGTTGTGGACTACCCCTCCACACTGCTCCAGTTGTGGACTACCCCTCCACACTGCTCCAGTTGTGGACTACCCCTCCACACTGCTCCAGTTGTGGACTACCCCTCCACTCTGCTCCAGTTGTGGACTATCCCTCCACTCTGCTCCAGTTGTGGACTACCCCTCCACACTGCCCCAGTTGTGGACTACCCCTCCACACTGCTCCAGTTGTGGACTACCCCTCCACACTGCTCCAGTTGTGGACTACCCCTCCACACTGCTCCAGTTGTGGACTACCCCTCCACACTGCTCCAGTTGTGGACTACCCTCCACTCTGCTCCAGTTGTGGACTACCCCTCCACACTGCTCCAGTTGTGGACTACCCCTCCACACTGCTCCAGTTGTGGACTACCCCTCCACACTGCTCCAGTTGTGGACTACCCCTCCACACTGCTCCAGTTGTGGACTGAACTACCTCACCACACAACCACTGCACCATGGGTGAACTACCTCACCACACAACCACTGCACCAAGGGTGAACTACCTCACCACACAACCACTGCACCAAGGGTGAACTACCTCACCACACAACCACAGCACCAAGGGTGAACTACCTCACCACACAACCACAGCACCAAGGGTGAACTACCTCACCACACAACCACTGCACCAAGGGTGAACTACCTCACCACACAACCACTGCACCAAGGGTGAACTACCTCACCACACAACCACTGCACCAAGGGTGAACTACCTCACCACACAACCACTGCACCAAGGGTGAACTACCTCACCACACAACCACTGCACCAAGGGTGAACTACCTCACCACACAACCACTGCACCAAGGGTGAACTACCTCACCACACAACCACTGCACCAAGGGTGAACTACCTCACCACACAACCACAGCACCAAGGGTGAACTACCTCACCACACAACCACAGCACCAAGGGTGAACTACCTCACCACACAACCACTGCACCAAGGGTGAACTACCTCACCACACACACCACAGCACCAAGGCTGAACTACCTCACCACACAACCACAGCACCAAGGGTGAACTACCTCACCACACAACCACAGCACCAAGGTGAACTACCTCACAACCCACTGCACCAAGGGTGAACTACCTCACCACACAACCACAGCACCAAGGGTGAACTACCTCACCACACAACCACAGCACCAAGGGTGAACTACCTCACCACACAACCACTGCACCAAGGGTGAACTACCTCACCACACAACCACTGCACCAAGGGTGAACTACCTCACCACACAACCACTGCACCAAGGGTGAACTACCTCACCACACAACCACTGCACCAAGGGTGAACTACCTCACCACACAACCACTGCACCAAGGGTGAACTACCTCACCACACAACCACTGCACCAAGGGTGAACTACCTCACCACACAACCACTGCACCAAGGGTGAACTACCTCACCACACAACACACACCAAGGGTGAACTACCTCACCACACAACCACAGCACCAAGGGTGAACTACCTCACCACACAACCACAGCACCAAGGGTGAACTACCTCACCACACAACCACAGCACCAAGGGTGAACTACCTCACCACACAACCACAGCACCAAGGGTGAACTACCTCACCACACAACCACTGGACCAAGGGTGAACTACCTCACCACACAACCACTGCACCAAGGCTGAACTACCTCACCACACAACCACAGCACCAAGGGTGAACTACCTCACCACACAACCACAGCACCAAGGGTGAACTACCTCACCACAACAACCACAGCACCAAGGGTGAACTACCTCACCACACAACCACTGCACCAAGGGTGAACTACCTCACCACACAACCACTGCACCAAGGGTGAACTACCTCACACAACCACAGCACCAAGGGTGAACTACCTCACCACACAACCACAGCACCAAGGGTGAACTACCTCACCACACAACCACTGCACCAAGGGTGAACTACCTCACCACACAACCACTGCACCAAGGTGAACTACCTCACCACACAACCACTGCACCAAGGGTGAACTACCTCACCACACAACCACTGCACCAAGGGTGAACTACCTCACCACACAACCACAGCACCAAGGGTGAACTACCTCACCACACAACCACTGCACCAAGGGTGAACTACCTCACCACACAACCACTGCACCAAGGGTGAACTACCTCACCACACAACCACAGCACCAAGGGTGAACTACCTCACCACACAACCACTGCACCAAGGGTGAACTACCTCACCACACAACCACTGCACCAAGGGTGAACTACCTCACCACACAAGGAAAGTTGTGTAACACTGTGGTAGTTCACTAGTGTAAGTTGCCACTTTCCACTTATATAAAATACAAAGGTGAAATAAAATATGTACAATTTCTTTTACTGAAAATAGTGTAGTGTTGCGTTAATTCGTGTTCGGCTGTGTAATAGTCGAGTCCTATGATAGGATAATGACATTGTGAGCTTTGTATTTAGAACGTGAGAGGAAGGGCGGTACTCACCGTGTGCAGGTCATCTGGCAGCTCCAGCACGGGCCCGATGTAGGGCTGACCGCCAGGCTGCACGGGCTGGGGCTGGGAGCCATGGCTCTCAGGTCTGGGCTGTTGGCCAGGCCTCGCGGGTACGGGTCGGGAGTCAGACGTCACGGGTACGAGTTGTGGGCCCGGTCTCGCGGGTTCAGGCTGGGGGCCCGGCACGACTGCTGGCGGGACGGGGTCCCGCCAGCCCGGGAAGACGATGGCGGTGTTGTCCCTGGGGGGTCGTGGCCTGACCCCGGGCATGATGCCCCCAGGGCGCCCCTCTCTCCCGGGGGTGAGTTGGGGTCGGCCAGTGTGGCCGTGAGGACGGCCAGCCCCCACTAGGCCAGTAACTTCATGCTGAAACCACATAATTGGATTTATCATCAACTGCTTAATAGTTGTATTTTCTCGCTACTCTCGCGCACGCTAAACACACCACAATCACCGTCACACCACCGTCACACAGGTGGCAATATTCCGTCACACAGGGGGGACATGATCACCACATTCAAGATTCTGAAGGGAATTGATAGGGTAGATAAAGACAGGCTATTTAACACAAGGGGCACACGCACAAGGGGACACAAGTGGAAACTGAGTGCCCAAATGAGCCACAGAGATATTAGAAAGAACTTTTTTAGTGTCAGAGTGGTTGACAAATGGAATGCATTAGGCAGTGATGTGGTGGAGGCTGACTCCATACACAGTTTCAAGTGTAGATATGATAGAGCCCAGTAGGCTCAGAATCTGTACACCTGTTGATTGACGGTTGAGAGGCGGGACCAAAGAGCCAGAGCTCAACCCCCCAAGCACAACTAGGTGAGTACAATACAATAAATACATTGAAAAGAGTCAAGTCCTGGTTGGACCTCACGTAAGAGAATTACTGATAATGCCAACAATATGACGGGAAATAAATTCAGAAGTGCTAAAATCACTTCAAGATGAAATATTAATGCAACAAATATCTGGAAATCATAATTAGTGAGACTCTTGGGGGTAAAATATTGACATGTAAGTGTTGGCATTAAGGCCTCAAGGATACTGGGATTCATATAGAAGAATTATCAGCGAGATATCTAAGGCTGGTCTTCAGCTTTATCTTGCCCGTGTCAGGCCCGACTAAATTGTGGTGTTATAGTTTGAACAGCGTGGTACAGAATGTTCATGTGCACCGTCACACAGGTGGCTATACCCCGTCACACAGGTGGCTATACCCGTCACACAGGTGGCTATACCCCGTCACACAGGTGGCTATACCCCGTCACACAGGTGGCTATACCCCGTCACACAGGTGGTTATACCCCGTCACACAGGTGGCTATACCCCGTCACACAGGTGGCTATACCCCGTCACACAGTTGGCTATACCCCGTCACACAGGTGACTATACCCCGTCACACAGGTGGCTATACCCCGTCACACAGGTGGCTATACCCCGTCACACAGGTGGCTATACCCCGTCACACAGGTGGCTATACCCCGTCACACAGTTGGCTATACCCCGTCACACAGGTGACTATACCCCGTCACACAGGTGTGTTCCAACTCAATTTTTTGTGTTGGTAAATAAACCTAATTATATTGCAGACTAAATTTTGCAAAAGAAACTTTTGAATGAGGCGAGTGACCGCGCCGCAACAGAGCCGGGTCCTGTTTACGGAAGTGGTCAACAGACCCGGGTCCTGTTTACGGAAGTGGTCAACAGACCCGGGTCCTGTTTACGGAAGTGGTCAACAGACCCGGGTCCTGTTTACGGAAGTGGTCAACAGACCCGGGTCCTGTTTACGGAAGTGGTCAACAGACCCGGGTCCTGTTTACGGAAGTGGTCAACAGACCCGGGTCCTGTTTACGGAAGTGGTCAACAGACCCGGGTCCTGTTTACGGAAGTGGTCAACAGACCCGGGTCCTGTTTACGGAAGTGGTCAACAGACCCGGGTCCTGTTTACGGAAGTGGTCAACGACCTCTCCACTAGGGCGGGAATCTTGTCTCACAGCGACGTCCGTCAACTTCGCGAGTCGCTGCCATTTTCTCACACAACGGGTTTTGCCCTCGGGTAGAGTATACGTCAAAATACTACGCTCTGTAAGGAGTCCGGGTCAATTATCCCACACACCTGGCCACTCCGGCACCTTGCAAGTGCTCACAGGAGGCACTAAGTGGCTTAATTAAGTGATAATAGCACTCTTCTCACTCTCTCCCGTCTCTTGACATAAGAGGCATGCGGCAGGGTGTGAAGGTCTTGGTGTTATTTCTTTATATGTCTCACAAATACATAAGTGTTGGTTTTTATCCATTGTTACGATTGGTAAGTGGCCGGATCGGCCTGCTTGTTGGTTCAGGGGAAGATTGTGCGCAAGTCTGGGACTTGTGGTGGTTAGTACAAGTCTGGATGTATCAACAAGAAGTCAGTCTTTATAGAATTACATTCAAGTAAGTTGTAGTTAAATTAAAGTGGTTTAAAATATGTGCAAACCTGAAAAATGTAGTAAATCCAGTAATGACTTGAGGAACCTTTCACGAAGTACTAGACACGGAGCACCGGGGACACGGAGCACTAGAGACACACGGAACACTAGAGACACGGAGCACCACGGAGGTCAAGTCACGGAGCACTAGCGGTATAGCGCGCACTGAGTGCTGGCTGCTGCCTGAATGAGCTCTCAGGATTCGTCCGGAGACTTATAGGACCCCAGTCATGCGGGCCTGGGGGAGGGGGTCTGGGGGGAGGGGTCTGGGGGGAGGGGGTCTGGGGGGAGGGGGTCTGGGGGAGGGGGTCTGGGAAGGGGGGTCTGGGGATATCTTAAAGCGAGAGAGAGGGGACTAGGAGGGCGGGGATCCTCCTGTTGAGAGAGAGAGGGGAGGGGAGGGCGTCGACGACTGAGGGACGAGGTAAAGTATACAGTGAACTACAGACTTATTATTATTAACATCTTTATTGATAAAATTAATTACAATTTTGCCTAATCTGAGGATTTCAATTAAGTCTTATTAAAGTGAGGATAATGCTGATATTTACTGTCACGCAGGACATAGGGTCATACACAAGACAATAGGTCTAAACTGTAGGCTGAAGCACATATATATCATGGTTACAATCAATGTTTTAATGTATGGATATGTGAAAACAACTTTCTACTGTGCACTGCCACACAATGATAGGGATGGATTCATAAGTGATGCAGCTTAGAGTAAAATAAATAAAATTGTTCTTCATTCTTTAAAATGGACAAGCAAATTTTTGATAAATTGTTAGTATGTCGTCCAGAACACCTGAGTGAATGAAATAGTTACACAGTTGGTGGTACAAGAGACCAGGAGGTCTAAAGTCTTTTACGGTTTCACATTCAACAATATAGTGTTCTAGTGAATACATTAAAGGTTTATCACAGAGTTTACAATCTGAGTATTCTGGTAGTGGCTCAGCCTCACTAACCTGCCAGATGTGTCTATAGCCAAGGCGAATTCTCACAATGACTACATCACATTGCCTGGTTCGGTTGCTGTGCTGACCATACAAATACCTATTATTACAGAACTTGTCATAACTTTTAATACTGCAGCTTTCAGGTCTCTGGGCATTTCTTAGTTCTTCTAAAGCTGAATTAATTTATTTAATTTGTATGTTTCTAATAATTGCATTAGATAGTCCAAAGTCATAATCAATGTTTTCTTTCCTGCAAGCCTCATTGGCCAATTGATCTACAAAGTCATGTTTACCAACTCCAACATGGGATGGGATCTTCTTGAGGTTATCTTGAGATGATTTCGGGGCTTTAGTGTCCCCGCGGCCCGGTCCTCGACCAGGCCTCCACCCCCAGGAAGCAGCCCGTGACAGCTGACTAACACCCAGGTACCTATTTTACTGCTAGGTAACAGGGGCATAGGGTGAAAGAAACTCTGCCCATTGTTTCTCGCCGGCGCCTGGGATCGAACCCAGGACCACAGGATCACAAGTCCAGCGTGCTGTCCGCTCGGCCGACCGGCTCCTCTCCCCGACCGGGATCCACACAAGTTTTATACAAGAGTTATTATCATTGGCAAAAGTTACATTCCATTTAATATTACAAGCTACTTCAGACATACATTGTGATGGGTTATTTAAGGACTGCAGAGCACTTGTAGAGTCAGAGAAAATCACTCCACCACCATTGAGCTTAAGGTATTCAGTGGCTAGATAAATACGCAATAGCTCGGTCTGTGTCGTGCTTGCCCAGTTGTTCAATCTCTGTGTACTAGACATGATCATTTCATTCCCTTTATATACTGCGCATGCACAACCTGTTCTACCAGTGCCTGACTGCACAGAACCATCAGTAAAGGCGTAGGATTCAGTCGGTTTGAAATCTTAAAGATGACTGTCAATAGCTTCTAATGTTATACATCTCATAGTTTCAGTGTTATACATTTGTTTTACACTGATGGGGGTATAGTGCAAAGTGACCTGCACATCTTTCCAAGGTGGGAATATAGTTGGCATTAACATAAAATATGCTCGTAGTTTTTATATTGCGTTTATGTGGTCTGTTGTTGATTATTATGCCTTGCATCTTCTTAATTTTTCTCCTAAACAATTACAAGGCCAAGATGTAGTACAGAATGATGCCATGCGCATCATCCTGGGTTGTCCTAGAACTGTCAGAATTGTTAACATGAGAGAGGAACTAAAATTTACCTTCTATTTACCAAAGAATAGTTCTACTTAGTACTATGTTTTGCGCCAAAACTTTAAACCACAGATTAATAAACATGACGAGAGAGGAACACACACAACACGTGACCAGCCAGCAGTGGCCCCGAACAATCGTCACACCGTGAAGAACAAAGATCACTGCAACTTGTTGCTCAGTTATGCAACAAAAGTCTTGGACAAAGTCTGGCAGGCCGGCCTCAAGTGCAAGTTAAACTCAAGTGTTGAGTTTAAAGCCTCAATGTGAGGCTTTAAACTCAACATACCAGCCAACATCGCCCACATGGGGGAGGAGGTGGACGGCTCAACACATCTGCTTATCATCCACTCTTTTAACATGCCCAAGGAAGTCAGGGGGGGGGGCAGGGACGACAAGGATGTGCAAGGAGGGTCGGAGTAGGACAAGAACGGTGCAAGATAATAACTGCCACACGCGGGGCAGATGTCCCGCCACACCCAGCCACACGCGGGAAGATGTCCCGCCACACCCAGCCACACGCGGGAACACGTCCCGCCACACGTGGACACACGTGGACACACGTGGACACACGTGGACCACCCAGCCACACGCGGACACTAACGCTGGGAAATACCAACCCAACAAGTGCTGACCTAACAGGTCTTACGTAATAACGTTTACCTATCAGTGCTTACCTAAAGTGACTGTTGGACAGTGAGCTAGGGGCCAACACTTGTGGTGGTCTAAGTTGCTCGCATGATTTAATGTGTCGAATTTTAATGTGGGTTAGGCACGTCAGCTGGGTGTCAGCACCGGTGGTAGACACTCCAGGTGGGTGTCAGCAGCGGTGGTAGACACTCCAGGTGGGTGTCAGCACCGGTGGTAGACACTCCAGGTGGGTGTCAGCAGCGGTGGTAGACACTCCAGGTGGGTGTCAGCACCGGTGGTAGACACTCCAGGTGGGTGTCAGCACCGGTGGTAGACACTCCAGGTGGGTGTCAGCACCGGTGGTAGACACTCTAGGTGGTGGTCAGCACCGGGGTAGACACTCCAGGTGGGTGTCAGCACCGGTGGTAGACACTCCAGGTGGGTGTCAGCACCGGTGGTAGACACTCCAGGTGGGTGTCAGCACCGGTGGTAGACACTCCAGGTGGGTGTCAGCAGCGGTGGTAGACACTCCAGGTGGGTGTCAGCACCGGTGGTAGACACTCCAGGTGGGTGTCAGCAGCGGTGGTAGACACTCCAGGTGGTGTCAGCACCGTGGTAGACACTCCAGGTGGGTGTCAGCACCGGTGGTAGACACTCCAGGTGGGTGTCAGCAGCGGTGGTAGACACTCCAGGTGGGTGTCAGCACCGGTGGTAGACACTCCAGGTGGGTGTCAGCACCGGTGGTAGACACTCCAGGTGGGTGTCAGCACCGGTGGTAGACACATCAGCTGACCACAGGGAGCCGGTCGGCCGAGCGGACAGCACACTGGACTTGTGATCCTGTGGTCCTGGGTTCGATCCCAGGCGCCGGCGAGAAACAATGGGCAGAGTTTCTTTCACCCTATGCCCCTGTTACCTAACAGTAAAATAGGTACCTGGGTTTATCAGCTGTCACGGGCTGCTTCCTGGGGGTGGAGACCTGGTCGAGGACCGGGCCGCGGGGACACTAAAAAAAGCCCCGAAATCATCTCAAGATAACCTCAAGATAACCACATTAGAAAGTGAAGGACGACCACGTTTCGGTCCGTCCTGGACCATTATAAGTCGATTGTGATGAGACGACGTTGTTGTTGTTGTTTAAGATTCAGCTACTGGAGACTAAAAGTTCCAAGTAGCACGGGCTATGGTGAGCCCGTAGTGGACTTACCTGGCACAGGAGCGGGGCTGTAACTTAATGAGACGAGGGAGGCAAGGGTATTAATTAAGGCAAGAGAGGTAGGGAGATGGAAAACTTAGACAATAGATAGGGCAATGGATCGGCTCCTGTTGTGACTTCCAGCGGCTTCTATGGGCGGGGGGAGAGAGAGAGGAGAGAGAGAGAGAGAGAGAGAGAGAGAGGAGAGAGAGAGAAGAGAGAGAGAGAGAGAGAGAGAGAGAGAGAGAGAGAGAGAGAGAGAGGAGAGAGAGAGAGAGAGAGAACGAACGAACGAACGAACGAACGAAATGAACGGCGAACGAACGAACAAGAAGAAAAGGAAGAGGAAGAGAGGCGTGACAAGCGGAAGAGGGGGGGTCACCCTGCGGTTCCCGGGGTTGCTGCTGGCTCACCACTAAACACCTTCCAGGATAACTATCACTGTTAGTGGGAAGTGTTCGTCGCGGTGTACAACATCTGCCTCTCCTGAATATTATTGGGTTTCTGTTTATTATGTTCGAGTTTGAAGGAATTATTATTATTCACTTGGACCCCAATTATCACTTGGCTTAGGCTTCTTAGGAAGTGACACGTAATCAACCAGTATAAATATCTTGCAAGGATAACTGGATGGTTTTTGGCGATAATGAAATCACAATAACTTGCTCTCTAGACGTGAGTACAATATGTGATTGTCATACGTACAATATTACTAGGTACATACAATATTACTAGGTAAGCTCAATCTATTAGAAATATTTATAAGTCGTTTGAGAGCCTCTTGAAAGACTCTTGAAAGATAAGCCTGTACCCTTAGGTTATTCCTCCTCTCTTGATATAGATGGAACTCCTCCATGTCTTAATATAGATGGAACTCCTCCACGTCTTAATATAGATGGAACTCCTCCATGTCTGAAAAAAGATGGAACTCCTCCATGTCTTAATATAGATGGAACTCCTCCATGTCTTAATATAGATGGAACTCCTCCATGTCTTAATATAGATGGAACTCCTCCACGTCTTAATATAGATGGAACTCCTCCATGTCTTAATATAGACGGAACTCCTAAACGTCTTAATATAGATGGAACTCCACCACGTCTTAATATAGATGGAACTCCTAAACGTCTTAATAATACATGGAAGTCCTTCTCGTCTTAATATAAATGGAACTCCTCCAAAACAAGCCTATAAAACTGTGTGTGACTCATACTAGGAGAAGCCCGGGTTTTCCCGGGTGTTTTGTTTGGTAAACATTGGCGGGACCAGCTGGTGGCTGCTGGACCACTGCTTGCTTGTTTGCTGCTGTTGCTCTGTTTGTCACAGTGGATCAACACCCCGTGGACCACACCCCCCTGTGTGTGTGTGTGTGTGTGTGTGTGTGTGGTGTGTGTGTGTGTGAGTATTGGGTGCTACTCACCCAAATAGGTGAGTCCACACACACACACACACACACACACACACACACACACACACACACACACACACCACACACACACTCACACTTCAGGCTCGTATCGGTGTATCCCAAAGGTGGAACTACTGCCCTTGGCCAGGATGCAACCCAACAACAGTTGCCTAGCTTCCTGGTACCAATGTACTGATAGGTTGAACATAGGCATTAGCTGAAAGGAAACGTGCTCGTCCATTCTTCTTAATTCCGCCCGGGAATCGAACCCGGGATCTCCGAGTGCGAGTTGAGAACGAAGCCAACTGTACTACAAGACCCCCAGCTGCGTGTAGATACAAGAGACAAAATGACCAACCCAGCGCCTGGTTCCCAGGGGGGGTGGTGTTGTCCATACTGATATTTCAGCATGTTCACTCACAGTTAAGCAAGGGGTTGAGCAAGGGAGAGACAGGGGGTTGAGTAAGGGGACAAGGGGTTGAGTAAGGGAGAGACAGGGGTTGAGCAAGGGAGAGACAAGGGGGTTGAGCAAGGGAGAGACAGGGGTTGAGTAGGGGGACAAGGGGTTGAATAAGGGAGAGACAGGGGGTTGAGCAAGGGAGAGACAGGGGGTTGAGCAAGGGAGAGACAAGGGGGTTGAATAAGGGAGAGACAGGGGGTTGAGCAAGGGAGAGACAAGGGGTTGAGCAAGGGAGAGACAAGGGGGTTGAGCAAGGGAGAGACAAGGGGGTTGAGCAAGGGAGAGACAGGGGGTTGAGCAAGGGAGAGACAGGGGGTTGAGTAAGGGGACAAGGGGTTGAGCAAGGGGGACAAGGGATCAAAGGATGAGTGGCGCTGCCCAATAAACCCGCCCTCGGGGCAAAATTTAAAAAACAAGGGACTGAGGAAGGTGGTGGTGGGTGTGGGTGGTGTAGAGGCCGGGGGCGTGTGTGGGGCGGAGGGAGCGTGTCAACACAGTACAGTGTACAGTGAGAGAGGATACACAGTCATGCCCCATGGTTACTGCCACTGGGAGAGAGGGAGGGGGGTGTTACGATGGCACTGTGACGGCAAGTTTTGTATACTTCTCGTGGGCAAACACTGCCGCTATAAACACACACGCACACACCTACAGCAGCCTCCAGGATTCGCTGTCCACGGACCAGGGTTCGATTCCCAGACGGAACAGAAGCCAATGGGCGTAGTATGTTTCATATGAAGCCCTTGTTCACGTTGTTAACAAGTGTCTGGGAGCTGGTCAGCTGTTATGGCCTGCATCCGTGGGATGTGTGTGTGTGTGTGTGTGTGTGTGTGTGTGTGTGTGTGTGTGTGTGTGTGTGTGTGTGTGTGTTTTCACCTAGTTGTGCTTGCGGGGGTTGAGCTCTGCTCTTTGGTCCCGCCTCTCAACTGTCAATCAACTGTTTCTACTACTACTTTTTTTTCTCCACACCACACACACATACCAGGAAGCAGCCCGTGACAGCTGACTAACTCCCAGGTACTTATTTACTGCTAGGTAACAGGGGCATACGGTGAAAGAAAACTCTGCTCATCGTTCTCGCCGGCGCCCGGGATCGAACCCGGGACCACAGGATCACGTGTCCAGCGTGCTGTCCGCTCGGCCACTGGCTCCCCCGGTGGCCAAGTGTGTGTGTGTGTGTGTGTGTGTGTGTGTGTGTGTGTGTGTGTGTGTGTACTCACCTAGTTGTGTCTGCAGGATCGAGCATTGACTCTTGGATCCCGCCTTTCGAGCATCGGTTGTTTACAGCAATGACTATGGTCCTATTTCCCTATCATATCTAGTTTTAAAATTATGAATAGTATTTGCTTCCACAACCTGTTCCTTAAGTGTATTCCATTTTCCCACTACTCTCACGCTAAAAGAAAACTTCCTAACATCCCTGTGACTCATCTGAGTTTCCAGCTTCCATCCATGTCCCCTCGTTCTGTTACTATTCCGTGTGAACATTTCGTCCATGTCCACTTTGTCAATCCCCGTGAGTATTTTATACGTTCCTATCATGTCCCACCTCTGCCGTCTTGTTTCTAGTGTCGTAAGGCACAGTTCCTTCAGGCGCTCCTCATACCCCATCCCTCATAACTCTGGGAATTGAAATTGAAATTGAATAAGTTTATTGAGGTAAAATACACACAAAGGGATGAGGTAGCTCAAGTTATTCTCACCTCGTTCAGTACATCGTGTTAATATATACATAGACCACATCACTAACAATAAACATATTACCGAACATTCTGAGAGATAAACATATACATTTCTCCTTTACACAAGTAGTATGGTATCAGACGTACACACAAATACTTTTATGACCTGGTATACTGTATAGACAATTAAACTCAAACTATAACATAACAAAATAAACTATTTTTCAGGCAATGTTCTCCAACAGCTTGCATGGTATGCAAGTTAGGGACACTGGCCTGTAGTTCAGTGTCTCCTGTCTGTCACCCATCTTGTATATCGGGGCTACAATAGCCGTCTTCGAAATTTTTGGAAGACGGCTATTCATTTATTTGCCTGAATTCTGGGAGGGTTGAAGGCTTGCATTTAAATACTGTCTGTTGCAAATTATCTGTCAGTTGACAGGTAATTAAGGGTTGACAGAAGTCAAGGTAGTTAACTCCGATCCTGGTTTCATCAACTCACACGAAGGCTACATTGTTGCATTAACTTAACCTCAGTTATTAAGTAGCTGTCAGTTGGACAGGTAATTTGATTGACTCTTGGGGTGAGTAAAGTCATTGTTAAGTAACGTAGACGTGGTAATTAGTTATTGGTCCATGGGATAGTGAACTAGTCACCTGAGTTCATTGGGACATGTAGGGCCTCAGAGGGAATTCATTTCGTTGAAGTTATAACTGTTAAGCTAGTGTCAAGGGTAACGTAATTGTGTATAATTAATTATTGATCTTCGAGATAGTAATTAATTGCTCAAGATAATTAAGAGTGATTGCCATCCTCTTAGCACTTTGGACATAGAATTGTAGTAAAGTATCGAGTGGACGATAGTAACCGATAACGTAACTCGTGCTGGGAATAATTAGCTGTCTGTAGGGCAGGGATTAATGGGGATTACTCACTGAATGCTTGACGGGTCAGGTGTTTGTGTAATTCCGAGTTACGAATGACAGTTTGGGGAGCCGGTCGGCCGAGCGGACAGCACTCTGTACTTGTGATCCTGTGGTCCTGGGTTCGATCCCAGGCGCCGGCGAGAAACAATGGGCAGAGTTTCTTTCACCCTGTGCCCCTGTTACCTAGCAGTAAAATAGGTACCTGGGTGTTAGTCAGCTGTCACGGGCTGCTTCCTGGGGGTGGAGGCCTGGTCGAGGACCGGGGGGACACTAAAGCCCCGAAATCATCTCAAGATAACCTCAAGATATGTACAGTTGGACTTGTCTGTGGGAGACAAGGTTAAGTTAACGTAGTCGTTGGTGCTGACAGCTGTTAGCATTGTTTTAACGTAAGTCTCACTATTAATATTAACGTAATCAATTAGTCATTGATTGTTAGGCTGCATTAGGCTGCAGTTAGGCTCTCATCATATCAAGGTCAATAGTATACAATGTTCTTTGCAGAGAAGAGAACTGCCAAGTTATAGAAGACTGCAGATGTCAGACCTATATATTAGAGGGGCATAGAAGAGACATAGACAAAACTTCATGTCTGTGTCACCGACATGTATATCATGAAAGGTCCTCAAGGAATGAGCCAGGGGCCAGATTCACGAAGCACTTACGAACCTGTACATCTTTTCTCAATCTTTGGCGGCTTTGGTTACAATTATTAAACCGTTAATGAGCTCCGAAGCACCAGGAGGCTGTTTATAACAATAACAACAGTTGATTGGGAAGTTTTCATGCTTGTAAACCGTTTAATAAATGTAAACAAAGCCGTCAGAGATTGAGGAAAGATGTACACGTTCGTAAGTACTTGCGTAACTGCTTCGGGAATCTGGCCCCAGGTTCGTAAGTACTTGGGTAACTGCTTCGTGAATCTGGCCCCAGGTTCGTAAGTACTTGGGTAACTGCTTCGTGAATCTGGCTCCAGGTTCGTAAGTACTTGGGTAACTGCTTCGTGAATCTGGCCCCAGGTTCGTAAGTACTTGGGTAACTGCTTCGTGAATCTGGCCCCTGGAGAGTAGTGAACCGGACAGATTATGTGACGGAGCTTCAGCACATGATCACCCATGAAAGACAACGTATGGCTGACTGCGTCTTCCAGGACTGTCAGAGAGCCTTCGACACTGCTCCACACACGAGGCTCCTACACATACTAGAAGGAGAGAGGGAACTACCAGGATGTTGTTGTTGTTATAGATTCAGCTACTCGGAACAAGTTCCAAGTAGCACGGGCTATGGTGAACCCGTAACTTACCTAGAACAGAAGCGGGGCCAGTAGCACGGGCTATGGTGAGCACGTGGTGGACTTACCTGGCACAGGAGCGGTGCTGAAACAAAAACTACCAGGAGAAGCCATTACGACTATATAGCGCATGGAAGGAAGTCAGGATAAGGATTTGGGATGGGACAGGGGAAAGGAATGGTGGTGCCCAACCACTTGGGCGGTCGAGGATTGAACGCCGACCTGCATGAAGCGAGACCGTCGCTCTACCGTCCAGCCCAACACATACTAGAGGAACACAGCAGGCTAACAGCGGAACCTCCAGCACTCACACTAACCTAACAAAGTAAACACAGGTTATTATTTAACAACACTCATATCGCATTCTAAAATTAGCCCCTGACTTTCCCAAGCCAACACGCAGGATAACCAACGTTACGCAGGACTTTTCCCCTTGTAATCCTGCCTCACCCAGGGGGCGGGAGGGCCCACTTCCCACGCTACTTCTGACTTCTCCTTGACTCACTTATGTCTCAACATTACTCTTGTTTCCCCCACCTTCTACTGCTCTTCACTTTAAGTAAAGTTGAGTACAGGTAGGTGTGTACAGTATAGGAAAGTGAGTATCTCTAGGAACTCTCCTTTAGGTACTTGTTAGATCTAGAGGTACTCTAGGTCGTAGTCCCGAGTGCGCGGACCATATCCCCGCCAAACACACACCGAAACTACGACGTTGATACAACGTTCGAACAAGTTTTAACACCTAACCAGTTATAACAACCAATATAGCAAGCTGTAACAACGTTCTAATCCGCCATAAACACGTTAAGCCAAGATGTAACAACTTTATTACAAGTTGTAACAAGCGGAAAATAGAGACAGTTTCGGTTTGTGTTTCCAGGGCAGGCCCCCGAGGCCAGTCCAGTTAGCCAGTCTTGACATGGTGGCGAGGGGAGGCGTAACAAAGGCAGACGACCATGCAGCAGGTGGTGGGGAGGCGCGGCACCATCTGGGGCGTCCTGCTGACCGGCCCACTAGTAATTTCCGCGAGACCTGACACATTGACGCAAGTGACACGTCACAGGAAGGTCGCCTCCGCATTCCGTTTTCTCTTTGTGTGTGTATTCACCTAGTTGTATTAACCTAGTTGTTATTGCGCGGGTTGAGCTCTGCTCTTTCGTCCCGCCCCTCAACTGTCAGTCAATTAACTGTAACTACTATTCCCCCCCCCCCACACACACAGGAAGCAGCTCCGTAACAGCTGTCTAACACCCAGGTACATATTTACTGCTAGGTAACAGAGGCATCAGGGTGAAAGAAATTCTGCCCATTTGTTTTTGCCTGGTCCGGGAATCGAACCCGGGCCACAGAATTACGAGTCCTGCATGCTGTCCACTCAGCTACCAGATCCCCTGTGTGTGTGTGTGTGTGTGTTTGTCCTTATCTAGTTACCTATTTGTGCTTGCGGGAGTTGAGCTTTGGCTCTTTGGTCCCGCCTCTCAACTATCAATCTACTGGTGTACAGATTCCTGAGCCTACTGGGCTCTATCATACCTACATTTGAAACTGTGTTTGGAGTCAGCCTCCACCACATCACTGCGTAATACATTCCATCTGTTAACTACTCTGACTCTGAAAAAAATCTTTCTAGTGTCTCTGTGGCTCATTTGGGTACGAAGTTTTCACCTGTGTCCCCCTTGTTCGTGTTCCACCCGTGCTAAAGAGTTTGTCTTTGTCCACCCTATCAATTCCCCTGAGAATTTTGTAGGTGGTTATCATGTCTCCCCTTACTCTTCTGTTTTCCAGGGATGTAAGGTTAAGCTCCCCTAGCCTTTCCTCGTAGCTCATACCTCTCAGTTCCGGGACGAGTCTGGTGGCATTCCGCTGAATCTTCTCTAACTTTCTTTTGTGTTTAACTAGGTATTTAGCCTAATTGTCAATTTGCCTAATTGTTAAAAAAAAAAATTCTGTGGAAGAAGGGGGGGGGCGGGAAGGGCCTCGCGGCTGAGTGGACAGCGCTCGGTGGTCGTACTCCTAAGGTCCGGGGTTCGATTCCCGGCCGGATTCAGATACAAATGGGCAGAGTTTCACCCTGATGCCCCTGTTACCTATCAGTAAATAGGTACCTGGGCGTTAGACAGCTAATACGGGCTGCTTACTGGGAGGGGGGGGGGTGTTAGTGAGAAATATATGTAATAGACATAATAGAGGAAAAATAGATTGGCTAGAAAGGCGGGGTCCAAGAACTAAATAGCTCGTTTCTGCAGACACATAGTATACAGACACACACACACACACACACACACACACACACACACACACACACACACACACCTACATTCACTGAAACTTGATTTCAGAATTCAGGTTTATCAACATCTCCAGGTGGCCAGCAGTGTGGATACCGGATATGGCGGTTGCTGGAGGACCGTATAAGGAGGTTTTACTGTACGTGTGTGACCAACAGTCACCGACCAAGCGTAGCGTGACCAAAACACTCTACTCCACACTTCCCTAGCCTCACCTGGTGCTGAGGCATCTTAAAGGTGAACCCGTAGCCTCACCTGGTGCTGAGACATCTTAAAGGTGAACCCGTAGCCTCACCTGGTGCTGAGACATCTTAAAGGTGAACCTATAGCCTCACCTGGTGCTGAGACATCTTAAAGGTGAACCTATAGCCTCACCTGGTGCTGAGACATCTTAAAGGTGAACCCGTAGCCTCACCTGGTGCTGAGACATCTTAAAGGTGAACCCATAGCCTCACCTGGTGCTGAGACATCTTAAAGGTGAACCCATAGCCTCACCTGGTGCTGAGACATCTTAAAGGTGAACCCGTAGCCTCACCTGGTGCTGAGACATCTTAAAGGTGAACCCATAGCCTCACCTGGTGCTGAGACATCTTAAAGGTGAACCCATAGCCTCACCTGGTGCTGAGACATCTTAAAGGTGAACCCATAGCCTCACCTGGTGCTGAGACATCTTAAAGGTGAACCCATAGCCTCACCTGGTGCTGAGACATCTTAAAGGTGAACCCGTAGCCTCACCTGGTGCTGAGACATCTTAAAGGTGAACCCATAGCCTCACCTGGTGCTGAGACATCTTAAAGGTGAACCCATAGCCTCACCTGGTGCTGAGACATCTTAAAGGTGAACCCATAGCCTCACCTGGTGCTGAGACATCTTAAAGGTGAACCCATAGCCTCACCTGGTGCTGAGGCATCTTAAAGGTGAACCCATAGCCTCACCTGGTGCTGAGGCATCTTAAAGGTGAACCCATAGCCTCACCTGGTGCTGAGGCATCTTAAAGGTGAACCCGTAGCCTCACCTGGTGCTGAGACATCTTAAAGGTGAACCCATAGCCTCACCTGGTGCTGAGGCATCTTAAAGGTGAACCCGTAGCCTCACCTGGTGCTGAGACATCTTAAAGGTGAACCCATAGCCTCACCTGGTGCTGAGGCATCTTAAAGGTGAACCCGTAGCCTCACCTGGTGCTGAGACATCTTAAAGGTGAACCCATAGCCTCACCTGGTGCTGAGACATCTTAAAGGTGAACCCATAGCCTCACCTGGTGCTGAGGCATCTTAAAGGTGAACCCATAGCCTCACCTGGTGCTGAGGCATCTTAAAGGTGAACCCATAGCCTCACCTGGTGCTGAGGCATCTTAAAGGTGAACCCGTAGCCTCACCTGGTGCTGAGACATCTTAAAGGTGAACCCATAGCCTCACCTGGTGCTGAGGCATCTTAAAGGTGAACCCGTAGCCTCACCTGGTGCTGAGACATCTTAAAGGTGAACCCATAGCCTCACCTTGATTTGAATTGTATGGTCATGATTTATGTATATGAAACACTCGCTTATATTCTCATATATAATAGTATGATATATAAACATATATATATATATATATATATATATATATATATATATATATATATATATATATATATATATATATATATATATATATAAGTACTAAATTTTATATTCGTTTCTCTCACACAATAAAAGCATAAAAGGTAACTTTGCAGTAAAGTAGCTGGAGCCACAAACTTTATGGTCAGCAATTCAAGTGATAACCAGTATGTCACATTTGGTCATCAGGAATGTGGTCATGTTTTGTACATTAGTTGTATCGACGGCCGTCAGGGGCTACAAGAGCACTTGAGTTTATACAACAACTATACAGGTGTATACAGGCGGGACCAAAGAGCCAGAGCTCAACCCTCGCAAGCACCACTAGGTGAGTACATCTCACATTCACCCAACATTCAAGGAAATACAAAAGGTACCACAATTATAGCAAAATATTCGGCTATTTATATTAGAAACTTTATAATTAATTAATCTTATTGAAATTGTGTTGATAACTTGTAAGTTGTGTTGATAACTTGTTGATAACTTGTTTTATTGACAAGTTGTGTTGACGTAATGAGTGGACAAGCCGCCGCTGCGTAGCCTGCCACACCCGCTCCTCAAAACACTCGCCCAACGTGGGGCTCGAACCCACGACCCCGAGATTAAGAGTCTCGTGCTCTACCGACTGAGCTAGCCGGGCTTGGCGTGTGAGGTAATGGTTGGTCTATATGAAACACTTGTGGGATGGCGCTGTATTAACTGTACTTTGTTCCTGTACTATGGTCTGGGGCCCAGTTATAACAAATAAATAAAATAAATAAAATTTTTATTCAAGTAAGGTACATACATACATACAAGAGATTTTACATAAATTGATAGATTATATATAGAGGTAGTACATACAATGCCTAAAGCCATGTTCATATCTCTAAACATATTTTCGTAAATATTCTGGCACGTGTTCCATTCGTAAGTTTGAATGTTCGAATATATCGGGCTGGGCACTCGCATATATTCTGATATATAATAGTATAGCTATACCGTTGTCGGGCTCATGAAGGCTCGTAGGATTATCAAAGTCCACTGGAGAATCTGTCCTCAGGATCACCCATCCAACTGCTAACGAGGTCCAACGGTGATTAACCTAACAGACCAATTAACACGCATATCAAAGTTCCTGACTCACGCTCGGGAATCCCAAGAGGAACAGAAACGGTTGGGCGCGTTTCTAATCATCTAATGCACCTGTTCACCCAGCGGTAAATAGGGACACACGAGTTAATCAGCTTATTGTGGGGTTGCATCGGAGGGGGAGGGGGCAGTAATTCGACCCCGGGAGGGATGTCGATATAAGCCTAACATGTACTCACCTAGTTGTGCTTGCGGTGGTTGAGCTCTGGTTCTTTGGTCCCGCCTCTCAACTGTCAATCAACTGGTGTACAGGTTCCTGAGCCTATTGGGCTCTATCATGTCTACACTTGAAGCTGTGTATGGAGTCAGCCTCCACCACATTACTGCCATTTGTTAACTACTCTGACACTTGACAAAATTATTTCTAATATATCTGTGGCTCATTTGGGTACTAATTTTCTGCCTGTGTCCCCTTGTTCGTGTTCCACCCATGCTAAATAGTTTGTCTTTGTCCATCCTGTCAGTTCCTCGTGAGAATTTTGTAGGTGGTGATCATATCTCCACTAAGTCTTCTGTCTTCCAGGGACCTGAGGTTTAGCTTCCCTAGCCTTCCCTCGGAGCTCATACCTCTCACTTCTGGGACTAGTCTGGTGGCATACCTTTGAATATTCTCTAACTTTGTCTTGTGTTTAACTAGGTATGGACTCCAGGCTGGAGTTGCATATTCCAGGATTGGTCTGACATAAGTGGGATATAAGGTCTTGAACGATTCCTTTCACAAGTTTCTAAAGGCAGTACTTATGTTGGTCAATCTAGCATATGCCGCTGATGATATCCTTTTGATGTGGGCCTCTGGGGACAGGTTCGGTGTGATATCAACCCCGCAGATCTTTCTCTCTATTTGACTCTTGCAGGATTTCACCTCCCAGATGGTACCTTGTGTTCAGCCTCCTGCTCCTTCGCCTAATTTCATTAATTTACACTTTCCCGAGTTGAACTTTAGTAGCCATTTTCTAGACTATTCCTCCAGCCTGACCAGGTCGTCCTGTAGTCTCTGTCTATCTTCATCTGTCTTGATTCTTCTCATAATTTTCATGTATTGACGTAATGGACAATTTATTTTATAGTGTCCGGACAAAATAAAGCTAAAACCCAAGCTTAAATATTCCCAGGCCTATTATAGCACATATATGTACTATACTAGGGACCCGGCGTTACCCGGGTCTGTCATCTGTCTCCCATCTGTCTATCAGTCTATTCATCCATCTAGATTTATCTATCCATCTATTTCTCCATCTATCTACCTATTCAAGTATCTATCCATTTATCCATCCATCTATCCATTCATCTATCGATCCATCTATTCATTCATCTATCGATCCATTTATCTATCCACCAATCCGATCCATCTCTCTCTCTCTCTCTCTCTCTCTCTCTCTCTGTCTCTCTCTCTCTCTGTCTCTCTCTCTCTGTCTCTCTCTCTCTCTGTCTCTCTCTCTCTCTCTCTCTCTCTCTCTCTCTCTCTCTCTCTCTCTCTCTCTCTCTCTCTCTCTCTCTCTCTCTCCCTCTCTCTCTCCCTCTCTCCCTCCCTCTCTCCCTCTCTCTCTCTCCCTCTCTCTCTCCCTCTCTCTCTCTCCCTCTCTCCCTCCCTCTCTCCCTCTCTCTCCTCCCTCTCTCTCTCCTCTCTCTCTCCCTCTCTCTCTCTCCCTCTCTCCCTCCCTCTCTCCCTCTCTCTCTCTCCCTCTCTCTCTCCCTCTCTCTCTCTCCCTCTCTCTCTCTCTCTCTCTCTCTCTCTCTCTCTCTCTCTCTCTCTCTCTCTCTCTCTCTCTCTCTCTCTCTCTCTCTCTCTCTCTCTCTCTCTCTCTCTCTCTCTCTCTCACACACAGAGTGGCACCACTTTAAACCGACTCTATACACTGAACCTTAAGCTGCTATTCAACAGCTCATTGCCCCATCTTGGCCGTAACATTACCCCGTCATGGTGACAGTATTACCTCAGGTCTGGGAGAGCCAGTCTAATGTCCCAGTTTAAGCCACAGTTTAGGAGAGGTTCACAGTCAGCTTCCAGGAAGGTTAACAACCCACAGAGAGGAACTTTAGCAGGGAGGTATTTCCTCCCATCAAGAGAGCTACTGAGGTAGCCAGCATCACCAGGACTACTCACACACACACTCACTGACTGGTGATGTTTGCAGGCAAGAACGTGTTGCCAGTACACCAGCCGGCAACCTGTATGTCAACTGGTTCAGTACATTTGCTGTCAACCTTGTCAAAGTGAAAAATTTAAATTCATATTATATATAGTGTTGTAGCTGATGATATTATATTGCTGGGTCGTACTCAGGTTAACCAGTACACAGTAGTGCACAGTCACCAGTGCACAGTGTCACCAGTACACAGTACACAGTCACCACTCCTCATGCTCCACAATACATTGTTCACTAAAGTGTAGGCAACATTAGGCCTCGTGTGATAAGAAAATATTAAGGGGACAATAAATAATTAATAAAGGATATTTTGTTTTGTATATTTATTAATTTAATTGTAAATTACTCACTGTTTTCCAGCAGTGAAAGGCAGTAATCATGTTTATAAAGATCAAAGCTGTTCTGTTGAGAAGACAAGGCAGGCGGCTAACCACGTGTCCACACCTGGCCCTCACACAACCATACCTTACACACCTGGTGTGTGTGTACATCACGGTCTGGTGTTACACACACCTGGTGTGTGTATACACTACGGTCTGGTGTTACACACACCTGGTGTGTGTATACACTACGGTCTGGTGTTACACACACCTGGTGTGTGTATACACTACGGTCTGGTGTTACACACACCTGGTGTGTGTATACACTACGGTCTGGTGTTACACACACCTGCTATGGATCCATCATTGGATCCACCAATTCAAAAATATTGGAAAATATTATGGACAACTTTATATCAAAGGCAAGGAAGGAAATTAAATCCTGAAATCCGGCGCGGGATTTAGAAGAGTGGCAGATGTGTCGCTAATTGATGCCCGGTCAACGTCCAGGGTCGTCCAGAAGTGTGGGGTGATGCCCGGCCAACGTCCAGGGTCGTCCAGAAGTGTGGGGTGATGCCCGGTCAACGTCCAGGGTCGTCCAGAAGTGTGGGGTGATGCCCCGGCCAACGTCCAGGGTCGTCCAGAAGTGTGGGGTGATGCCCGGTCAACGTCCAGGGTCGTCCAGAAGTGTGGGGTGATGCCCGGCCAACGTCCAGGGTCGTCCAGAAGTGTGGGGTGATGCCCGGTCAACGTCCAGGGTCGTCCAGAAGTGTGGGGTGATGCCCGGCCAACGTCCAGGGTCGTCCAGAAGTGTGGGGTGATGCCTGGCCAGCGTCCAGGGTCGTCCAGAGGTGCGGGGTGATGCCTGGCCAGCGTCCAGGGTCGTCCAGAGATGTGGGTGATGCCTGGCCAGCGTCCAGGGTCGTCCAGAGGGACAGAAAGCCCACCCTCAGAGCCCACCCTCAGAGTTCACCCCTCAAACCACACCCTCAGAGCCCACCCTCAGAGCCCACCCCTCAGAGCCCACTCTCAGAGCCCACCCTCAGAGCCCACCCCTCAGAGCCCACCCCACAGACCCCACCCTCAGAGCCCACCCTCAGAGCCCACCCCTCAGAGCCCACCCCACAGACCCCACCCTCAGAGCCCACCCTCAGAGCCCCCTCAGACCACACCCCTCAGAGCCCACCCTCAGAGCCCACCCCTCAGAGCCCACCCTCAGAGCCCACCCTCAGAGCCAACCCCACAGACCCCACCCTCAGAGCCCACCCTCAGAGCCTACCCTCAGACCCCCACCCTCAGAGCCCACCCTCAGAGCCCACCCTCAGACCACACCCTCAGACCACACCCTCAGAGCCCACCCTCAGAGCCCACCCCTCAGAGCCCACCCTCAGAGCCCACCCCACAGACCCCTACCTCAGAGCCCACCCTCAGAGCCCACCCCACAGACCCCTACCTCAGAGCCCACCCTCAGAGCCCACCCCATCCTCAGAGCCCACCTCACAGAGCCCACCCTCAGAGCCCACCCTCAGACCACACCCTCAGAGCCCACCCTCAGAGCCCCACCCTCAGAGCCCACCCTCAGACCCCACCCTCAGACCCCACCCTCAAAGCCCACCTCAGAGCCCACCCTCAGCGCCCACCCTCAGAGCCCACCCTCAGAGCCCCACCCCTCAGACCCCACCCTCAGACCCCACCCTCAGACCCCACCCTCAGACCCCACCCTCAAAGCCCACCCTCAGAGCCCACCCTCAGAGCCCACCCTCAGCCCCCACCCTCAGAGCACACCCTCAGAGCCCCACCCTCAGAGCCCACCCTCAGAGCCCCACCCTCAGAGCCCCACCCTCAGAGCCCACCCTCAGAGCCCCACCCTCAGAACCCACCCTCAGAGCCCACCCTCAGAGCCCCACCCTCAGAGTCTACCCTCAGAGCACACCCTCAGAGCCCCACCCTCAGAGCCCCACCCTCAGAGCCCCACCCTCAGAGCCCCACCCTCAGAGCCCCACCCTCAGACCCCACCTCAGAGCCCACCCTCAGAGCCCACCCTTTGAGCCCCACCCTCGGAGCCCACCCTCAGAGCCCCACCCTCGGAGCCCCACCCTCAGAACCCACCCTCAGAGCCCACCCTCAGACCCCACCCTCAGAGCCCACCCTCAGAGCCCACCCTCAGACCCCACCCTCAGAGCCCACCCTCAGACCCCACCCTCAGAGCCCACCCTCAGAGCCCACCCTCAGAGCCCACCTCTCAGAGCCTACCCTCAGAGCCCACCCTCTGACCCCACCCTCAGAGCCCACCCTCAGAGCCCAGCCTCAGAGCCCACCCTCAGAGCCCACCCTCAGAGCCCACCCTCAGAGCCCACCCTCTGACCCCACCCTCAGAGCCCACCCTCAGAGCCCACCCTCAGAGCCCACCCTCAGACCCTACCCTCAGAGCCCACCCTCAGAGCCCACCCTCAGAGCCTACCCTCAGAGCCTACCCTCAGAGCCCACCCTCAGAGCCCACCCTCAAAGCCCACCCTCAGAGCCCACCCTCAGAGCCTACCCTCAGCGCCCACCCTCAGAGCCCACCCTCAGAGCCTACCCTCAGACCCCACCCTCAGAGCCCACCCTCAGAGCCCACCCTCAGACCCCACCCTCAGAGCCCACCCTCAGAGCCCACCCTCAGAGCCTACCCTCAGAGCCTACCCTCAGAGCCTACCCTCAGAGCCTACCCTCAGACCCCACCCTCAGAGCCCACCCTCAGAGCCTACCCTCAGAGCCCTCCCTCAGAGCCCACCCTCAGAGCCCACCCTCAGAGCCTACCCTCAGAGCCTACCCTCAGAGCCTACCCTCAGAGCCTACCCTCAGAGCCTACCCTCAGAGCCTACCCTCAGAGCCCACCCTCAGAGCCCACCCTCAGAGCCTACCCTCAGACCCCACCCTCAGAGCCCACCCTCAGAGCCTACCCTCAGAGCCCTCCCTCAGAGCCCACCCTCAGAGCCCACCCTCAGAGCCTACCCTCAGAGCCTACCCTCAGAGCCTACCCTCAGAGCCTACCCTCAGAGCCCACCCTCAGAGCCTACCCTCAGACCCCACCCTCAGAGCCACCCTCAGAGCCTACCCTCAGAGCTCTCCCTCAGAGCCTACCCTCAGAGCCCTCCCTCAGAGCCTACCCTCAGAGCCTACCCTCAGAGCCTATCCTCAGAGCCTACCCTCAGAGCCTACCCTCAGAGCCTACCCTCAGAGCCTACCCTCAGAGCCCACCCTCAGAGCCTACCCCCAGAGCCTACCCTCAGAGCCTACCCCCAGAGCCTACCCCCAGAGCCTACCCTCAGAGCCTACCTCAGAGCCTACCCTCAGAGCCTACCCTCAGAGCCTACCCTCAGAGCCTACCCCCAGAGCCTACCCTCAGAGCCTACCCCCAGCCTACCCTCAGAGCCTACCCCAGAGCCTACCCTCAGAGCCTACCCTCAGAGCCTACCCTCAGAGCCTACCCTCAGAGCCCTCCCTCAGAGCCTACCCTCAGAGCCTACCCCAGAGCCTACCCTCAGAGCCTACCCTCAGAGCCTACCCCCAGAGCCTACCCTCAGAGCCTACCCCCAGAGCCTACCCTCAGAGCCTACCCTCAGAGCCTACCCTCAGAGCCTACCCTCAGAGCCTACCCCAGAGCCTACCCTCAGAGCCTA